>NW_026108985.1:0-147141 GCF_024516045.1 Bombus affinis | reverse complement strand
TATGTACTATTAAGTTATAACGTATAACGATATATTGGATCACTATATAGTGCATAACGTTATATACTATTTCGTAATAACGTATAAAGTTATGAACTGTTAAGTTATAACGTATAACGTTATATTGGATCACTATATGATGTATAACGATATATGCTATTACGTTACAACGTATAACGTTATGAACTATTACGTTACAACGTAAAATGTTATGTACTATTACGTTATAACGTATAACGTTATATTGAATCACTATATGATGTATAACGTTACATAGTATAACATTACAACGAATGACGTTATGTACTCTTACTTTATAGCGTATAACGTTATATTGGATAACTATATGATGTATAACGTGACATACTATTACGTTACATCGAATAACGTTATATTGGATCACTATATGCCGTATAACGTTATATACTATTACGTTACAATGTATAACGTTATGTATTATTACGTTACAGCGAATAACGTTATGTACTATTAAGTTATAACGTATAACGTTATGTACTATTACCTTATAACGTATAACGTTATATTGGATCACTATACGATGTATAAGGGTATATACTATTACGTTACATCGTATAACATTATGTACTCTTACGGTATAACGTATAACGTTATATTGGATCACTATATGGTGCATAACGTTATATACTATTACGTAATAACGTATAAAGTTGTGAACTATTAAGTTATAACGTATAACGTTATATTGGATCACTATATGGTGCATAACGTTATATACTATTACGTAATAACGTATAAAGATATGATCTATTAAGTTATAGCGTATAACGTTATATTGGATCACTATATTGTGCATAACGTTATATACTATTACGTTACAACGTATAACGTTATGTACTATTACGATATAACGTATAACGTTATATTGGGTCGCTATATGCTGCATAACGTTATATACTATTACGTAATTACGTACAAAGTTATGAACTATTAAGTTATAACGCATAACGTTATATTGGATCACTATATGGTGCATAACGTTATATACTATTACGTTACAACGTATAACGTTATGAACTATTACGTTACAACGTACAACGTTATGTACTATTACGTTATAACGTATAACGTTATATTGCATCACTATATGATATATAACGTCACACACTATTACGGTATAACGTATAACGTTATATTGGATCACCATATGGTGTATAACGTTATATACTATTACGTAATAACGTATAAAGTTGTGAACTATTAAGTTATAACGTATAACGTAATATTGGATCACTATATGATCTATAACGATATATACTATTACGTTACAACGTATAACGTTATGAACTATTACGTTACAACGTACAACGTTATGTACTATTACGTTATAACGTATAACGTCATGTACTATTAAGTTATAAAGTATAACATTATATTGTATCACTATATTGTGCATGACGTTATATACTATTACGTTACAACGTGTAACGTTATGTACTATTACGATATAACGTATAACGTTATATTGGATCGCTACATGCTGCGTAACGTTATATACTATTACGTATTAACGTACAAAGTTATGAACTATTATGTTATAACGTATAACGTTATATTGGTTCACTATATGGTGCATAACGTTATATTCTATTACGTAATAACGTATAAAGTTATGAACTATTAAGTTATAACGTATATCGTTATTTTGGATCACTATATGATGTATAACGATATATACTGTTACGTTACAACGTATAACGTTATGAACTATTACGCTGCAACGTACAACGTTATGTACTATTACGTTATAACGTATAACGTTATGTACTATTAAGTTATAACGTATAACGTTCTATTGGATCACTATATTGTGCATAACGTTATATACTATTACGTAATAACGTATAAAGTTATGAAATATTACGTTATAACGTATAACGTTATGTATTATTAAGTTATAACGTATAACGTTCTATTGGATCACTATATTGTGCATAACGTTATATACTATTACGTAATAACGTATAAAGTTATGAAATATTACGTTATAACGTATAACGTTATGTATTATTAAGTTATAACGTATAACGTTATATTGGATCACTATATAGTGCATAACGTTATATACTATTTCGTAATAACGTATAAAGTTATGAAATGTTAAGTTATAACGTATAACGTTATATTGGATCACTATATTGTGCATAACGTTATATACTATTACGTTACAACGTATAACGTTATGTACTATTACGATATAACGTATAACGTTATATTGGGTCGCTATATGCTGCATAACGTTATATACTATTACGTAATTACGTACAAAGTTATGAACTATTAAGTTATAACGCATAACGTTATATTGGATCACTATATGATGTATAACGATATATACTGTTACGTTACAACGTATAACGTTATGAACTATTACGCTACAACGTATAACGTTATGTATTATTACGTTACAACGAATAACGTTATGTACTATTAAGTTATAACGTATAACATTATGTACTCTTACGTTATAACGTATAACGTTTTATTGGATCACTATATGGTGCATAACCTTATATACAATTACGTAATAGCGTATAAAGTTATGAACTATTAAGTTATAACGTATAACGTTATATTGGATCACTATATGATGTATAACGATATATGCTATTACGTTACAACGTATAACGTTATGAACTATTACGTTACAACGTAAAATGTTATGCACTATTACGTTATAACGTATTACGTTATATTGGATCACTACATGACGTATAACGTTATATACTATTACGTTACAACCCATAACGTTATGTACTATTACGTTATAACGTATAAAGATATGAAATATTAAGTTATAACGTATAACGTTATATTGAATCACTATATGATGTATAACGTTACATAGTATTACGTTACAACGAATGACGTTATGTACTCTTACTTTATAGCGTATAACGTTATATTGGATCACTATATGGTGCACAACGATATACTATTACGTATTAACGTATAAAGTTATGAACTATTAAGTTATAACGTATAACGTTATATTGGATCACTATATGACGTATAACGTTATATACTATTACGTTACAACCTATATTGTTATGTATTAATACGTTACAACGAATAACGTTATGTACTATTACGTTATAACGTATATCGTTTTATTGGATCACTGTATGATGTATAAAGTTAAATACTATTACGTTACAAGGTATAACGTTATGTACTAGTAAGTTATAACGTATAACGTTATATTGGATAACTATATGATGTATAACGTTACACATTATTACATTAAATCGTATAACGTTAGATTGGATCACTATATGATGTATAATGTCATATACTATTACGTTACCACGTATAACGTTATGTACTATTAAGTTATAACGTATAACGTTATGTACTATTACCTTATAACGTATAACGTTATAGTGGACCACTATATGATGTATAAGGTTATATACTATTACGTTACATCGTATAACATTATGTACTCTTTCGGTATAACGTATAACGTTATATTGGATCACTATATGGTGCATAACGTTATATACTATTACGTAATAACGTATAAAGTTGTGAACTATTAAGTTATAACGTATAACGTTATATTGGATCACTATATGGTGCATAACGTTATATACTATTACGTAATAACGTATAAAGTTATGAACTATTAAGTTATAGCGTATAACGTAATATTGGATCACTATATTGTGCATAACGTTATATACTATTACGTTACAACGTATAACGTTATGTACTATTACGATATAACATATAACGTTATATTGGGTCGCTATATGCTGCATAAGGTTATATACTATTACGTAATTACGTACAAAGTTATGAACTATTAGGTTATAACGTATAACGTTATATTGGATCACTATATGGTGCATAACGTTATATAGTATTACGTAATAACGTATAAAGTTGTGAACTATTAAGTTATAACGTATAACGTTCTATTGGATCACGATATTGAGCATAACGTTACATACTATTACATAATAACGTATAAAGTTATGAAATATTACGTTATAACGTATAACGTTATGTACTATTAAGTTATAACGTATAACGATATATTGGATCACTATATAGTGCATAACGTTATATACTATTTCGTAATAACGTATAAAGTTATGAACTGTTAAGTTATAACGTATAACGTTATATTGGATCACTATATGATGTATAACGATATATGCTATTACGTTACAACGTATAACGTTATGAACTATTACGTTACAACGTAAAATGTTATGTACTATTACGTTATAACGTATAACGTTATATTGAATCACTATATGATGTATAACGTTACATAGTATAACATTACAACGAATGACGTTATGTACTCTTACTTTATAGCGTATAACGTTATATTGGATAACTATATGATGTATAACGTGACATACTATTACGTTACATCGAATAACGTTATATTGGATCACTATATGCCGTATAACGTTATATACTATTACGTTACAATGTATAACGTTATGTATTATTACGTTACAGCGAATAACGTTATGTACTATTAAGTTATAACGTATAACGTTATGTACTATTACCTTATAACGTATAACGTTATATTGGATCACTATACGATGTATAAGGGTATATACTATTACGTTACATCGTATAACATTATGTACTCTTACGGTATAACGTATAACGTTATATTGGATCACTATATGGTGCATAACGTTATATACTATTACGTAATAACGTATAAAGTTGTGAACTATTAAGTTATAACGTATAACGTTATATTGGATCACTATATGGTGCATAACGTTATATACTATTACGTAATAACGTATAAAGATATGATCTATTAAGTTATAGCGTATAACGTTATATTGGATCACTATATTGTGCATAACGTTATATACTATTACGTTACAACGTATAACGTTATGTACTATTACGATATAACGTATAACGTTATATTGGGTCGCTATATGCTGCATAACGTTATATACTATTACGTAATTACGTACAAAGTTATGAACTATTAAGTTATAACGCATAACGTTATATTGGATCACTATATGGTGCATAACGTTATATACTATTACGTTACAATGTATAACGTTATGAACTATTACGTTACAACGTACAACGTTATGTACTATTACGTTATAACGTATAACGTTATATTGCATCACTATATGATATATAACGTCACACACTATTACGGTATAACGTATAACGTTATATTGGATCACCATATGGTGTATAACGTTATATACTATTACGTAATAACGTATAAAGTTGTGAACTATTAAGTTATAACGTATAACGTAATATTGGATCACTATATGATCTATAACGATATATACTATTACGTTACAACGTATAACGTTATGAACTATTACGTTACAACGTACAACGTTATGTACTATTACGTTATAACGTATAACGTCATGTACTATTAAGTTATAAAGTATAACATTATATTGTATCACTATATTGTGCATGACGTTATATACTATTACGTTACAACGTGTAACGTTATGTACTATTACGATATAACGTATAACGTTATATTGGATCGCTACATGCTGCGTAACGTTATATACTATTACGTATTAACGTACAAAGTTATGAACTATTATGTTATAACGTATAACGTTATATTGGTTCACTATATGGTGCATAACGTTATATTCTATTACGTAATAACGTATAAAGTTATGAACTATTAAGTTATAACGTATATCGTTATTTTGGATCACTATATGATGTATAACGATATATACTGTTACGTTACAACGTATAACGTTATGAACTATTACGCTGCAACGTACAACGTTATGTACTATTACGTTATAACGTATAACGTTATGTACTATTAAGTTATAACGTATAACGTTCTATTGGATCACTATATTGTGCATAACGTTATATACTATTACGTAATAACGTATAAAGTTATGAAATATTACGTTATAACGTATAACGTTATGTATTATTAAGTTATAACGTATAACGTTCTATTGGATCACTATATTGTGCATAACGTTATATACTATTACGTAATAACGTATAAAGTTATGAAATATTACGTTATAACGTATAACGTTATGTATTATTAAGTTATAACGTATAACGTTATATTGGATCACTATATAGTGCATAACGTTATATACTATTTCGTAATAACGTATAAAGTTATGAAATGTTAAGTTATAACGTATAACGTTATATTGGATCACTATATTGTGCATAACGTTATATACTATTACGTTACAACGTATAACGTTATGTACTATTACGATATAACGTATAACGTTATATTGGGTCGCTATATGCTGCATAACGTTATATACTATTACGTAATTACGTACAAAGTTATGAACTATTAAGTTATAACGCATAACGTTATATTGGATCACTATATGATGTATAACGATATATACTGTTACGTTACAACGTATAACGTTATGAACTATTACGCTACAACGTATAACGTTATGTATTATTACGTTACAACGAATAACGTTATGTACTATTAAGTTATAACGTATAACATTATGTACTCTTACGTTATAACGTATAACGTTATATTGGATCACTATATGGTGCATAACCTTATATACAATTACGTAATAGCGTATAAAGTTATGAACTATTAAGTTATAACGTATAACGTTATATTGGATCACTATATGATGTATAACGATATATGCTATTACGTTACAACGTATAACGTTATGAACTATTACGTTACAACGTAAAATGTTATGCACTATTACGTTATAACGTATTACGTTATATTGGATAACTACATGACGTATAACGTTATATACTATTACGTTACAACCTATAACGTTATGTACTATTACGTTATAACGTATAAAGATGTGAAATATTAAGTTATAACGTATAACGTTATATTGAATCACTATATGATGTATAACGTTACATAGTATTACGTTACAACGAATGACGTTATGTACTCTTACTTTATAGCGTATAACGTTATATTGGATCACTATATGGTGCAGAACGATATACTATTACGTATTAACGTATAAAATTATGAACTATTAAGTTATAACGTATAACGTTATATTGGATCACTATATGACGTATAACGTTATATACTATTACGTTACAACGTATAACGTTATATACTATTACGTTACAACCTATAACGTTATGTACTATTACGTTATAACGTATAAAGATATGAAATATTAAGTTATAACGTATAACGTTATATTGAATCACTATATGATGTATAACGTTACATAGTATTACGTTACAACGAATGACGTTATGTACTCTTACTTTATAACGTATATCGTTATATTGGATTACTGTATGATGTATAACGTTAAATACTATTACGTTACAACGTATAACGTTATGTACTATTAAGTTATAACGTATAACGTTATATTGGATCACTATATGATGTATAACGTTACACACTATTACATTAAATCGTATAACGTTAGATTGGATGACTATATGATGTATAATGTCATATACTATTACGTTAGAACGTATAACGTTATGTAACATTACGTTATAACGTACAACGTTCGATTGGATCACTGTATGATGTATAACGTTAAATACTATTACGTTACAACGTATAACGTTATGTACTATTACGTCAAAACGAATAACGTTATATTGGATCACTATATGATGTATAACGTTACATGCTATTACGTTACATCGAATAACGTTATATTGGATCACTATATGACGTATAACGTTATATACAATTTCGTTACGACGTATAACGTTATGTATTATTACGTTACAACGAATAACGTTATGTACTATTACGTTATAACGCATAACGTTATATTGGATCACTATATGATGTATAACGTGACATACTATTACGTTACATCGAATAACGTTATATTAGATCACTATATGCCGTATAACGTTATATACTATTACGTTACAATGTATAACGTTATGTATTATTACGTTACAGCGAATAACGTTATGTACTATTAAGTTATAACGTATAACGTTATGTACTATTACCTTATAACGTATAACGTTATATTGGATCACTATATGATGTATAAGGTTATATACTATTACGTTACATCGTATAACATTATGTACTCTTACGGTATAACGTATAACGTTATATTGGATCACTATATGGTGCATAACGTTATATAGTATTACGTAATAACGTATAAAGTTGTGAACTATTAAGTTATAACGTATAACGTTATATTGGATCACTATATGGTGCATAACGTTATATACTATTACGTAATAACGTATAAAGTTATGATCTATTAAGTTATAGCGTATAACGTTATATTGGATCACTATATTGTGCATAACGTTATGAACTATTACGTTACAACGTAAAATGTTATGTACTATTACGTTATAACGTATAACGTTATATTGGATCACTACATGACGTATAACGTTATATACTATTACGTTACAACCCATAACGTTATGTACTATTACGTTATAACGTATAAAGATATGAAATATTAAGTTATAACGTATAACGTTATATTGAATCACTATATGATGTATAACGTTACATAGTATTACGTTACAACGAATGACGTTATGTACTCTTACTTTATAGCGTATAACGTTATATTGGATCACTATATGGTGCACAACGATATACTATTACGTATTAACGTATAAAGTTATGAACTATTAAGTTATAACGTATACCGTTATATTGGATCACTATATGACGTATAACGTTATATACTATTACGTTACAACCTATAATGTTATGTATTAATACGTTACAACGAATAACGTTATGTACTATTACGTTATAACGTATATCGTTTTATTGGATCACTGTATGATGTATAACGTTAAATACTATTACGTTACAAGGTATAACGTTATGTACTATTAAGTTATAACGTATAACGTTATATTGGATCACTATATGATGTATAACGTTACACACTATTACATTAAATCGTATAACGTTAGATTGGATCACTATATGATGTATAATGTCATATACTATTACATTACAACGTATAACGTTATGTACTATTAAGTTATAACGTATAACGTTATGTACTATTACCTTATAACGTATAACGTTATGTACTATTACCTTATAACGTATAACGTTATAGTGGATCACTATATGATGTATAAGGTTATATACTATTACGTTACATCGTATAACATTATGTACTCTTTCGGTATAACGTATAACGTTATATTGGATCACTATATGGTGCATAACGTTATATACTATTACGTAATAACGTATAAAGTTGTGAACTATTAAGTTATAACGTATAACGTTATATTGGATCACTATATGATGTATAACGTTATATACTATTATGTTAAAACGTATACCGTTATGTATTATTACGTTACAACGAATAACGTTATGTAGTATTACGTTATAACGTATAACGTTATATTGGATCACTATATGATGTACAACGTGACGTACTATTACGTTACATCGAATAACATTATATTGCATCACTATATGTCGTATAACGTTATATACTATTACGCTACAACGTATAACGTTATGTATTATTACGTTACAACGAATAACGTTATGTACTATTAAGTTATAACGTATAACATTATGTACTCTTACGTTATAACGTATAACGTTATATTGGATCACTATATGGTGCATAACCTTATATACAATTACGTAATAGCGTATAAAGTTATGAACTATTAAGTTATAACGTATAACGTTATATTGGATCACTATATGATGTATAACGATATATGCTATTACGTTACAACGTATAACGTTATGAACTATTACGTTACAACGTAAAATGTTATGCACTATTACGTTATAACGTATTACGTTATATTGGATCACTACATGACGTATAACGTTATATACTATTACGTTACAACCTATAACGTTATGTACTATTACGTTATAACGTATAAAGATGTGAAATATTAAGTTATAACGTATAACGTTATATTGAATCACTATATGATGTATAACGTTACATAGTATTACGTTACAACGAATGACGTTATGTACTCTTACTTTATAGCGTATAACGTTATATTGGATCACTATATGGTGCACAACGATATACTATTACGTATTAACGTATAAAGTTATGAACTATTAAGTTATAACGTATAACGTTATATTGGATCACTATATGACGTATAACGTTATATACTATTACGTTACAACGTATAACGTTATATACTATTACGTTACAACCTATAACGTTATGTACTATTACGTTATAACGTATAAAGATATGAAATATTAAGTTATAACGTATAACGTTATATTGAATCACTATATGATGTATAACGTTACATAGTATTACGTTACAACGAATGACGTTATGTACTCTTACTTTATAACGTATATCGTTATATTGGATCACTGTATGATGTATAACGTTAAATACTATTACGTTACAACGTATAACGTCATGTACTATTAAGTTATAACGTATAACGTTATATTGGATCACTATATGATGTATAACGTTACACACTATTACATTAAAT
This sequence comes from Bombus affinis, assembly GCF_024516045.1. Lineage (NCBI taxonomy): Eukaryota > Metazoa > Arthropoda > Insecta > Hymenoptera > Apidae > Bombus > Bombus affinis. The sequence continues at coordinate 136,629 of NW_026108985.1, read as the reverse complement.
CGTATAACGTTAGATTGGATGACTATATGAAGTATAATGTCATATACTATTACGTTACAACGTATAACGTTATGTAACATTACGTTATAACGTACAACGTTCGATTGGATCACTGTATGATGTATAACGTTAAATACTATTACGTTACAACGTATAACGTTATGTACTATTACGTCAAAACGAATAACGTTATATTGGATCACTATATGATGTATAACGTTACATGCTATTACGTTACATCGAATAACGTTATATTGGATCACTATATGACGTATAACGTTATATACAATTACGTTACGACGTATAACGTTATGTATTATTACGTTACAACGAATAACGTTATGTACTATTACGTTATAACGCATAACGGTATATTGGATCACTATATGATGTATAACGTGACATACTATTACGTTACATCGAATAACGTTATATTAGATCACTATATGCCGTATAACGTTATATACTATTACGTTACAATGTATAACGTTATGTATTATTACGTTACAGCGAATAACGTTATGTACTATTAAGTTATAACGTATAACGTTATGTACTATTACCTTATAACGTATAACGTTATATTGGATCACTATATGATGTATAAGGTTATATACTATTACGTTACATCGTATAACATTATGTACTCTTACGGTATAACGTATAACGTTATATTGGATCACTATATGGTGCATAACGTTATATAGTATTACGTAATAACGTATAAAGTTGTGAACTATTAAGTTATAACGTATAACGTTATATTGGATCACTATATGGTGCATAACGTTATATACTATTACGTAATAACGTATAAAGTTATGATCTATTAAGTTATAGCGTATAACGTTATATTGGATCACTATATTGTGCATAACGTTATGAACTATTACGTTACAACGTAAAATGTTATGTACTATTACGTTATAACGTATAACGTTATATTGGATCACTACATGACGTATAACGTTATATACTATTACGTTACAACCCATAACGTTATGTACTATTACGTTATAACGTATAAAGATATGAAATATTAAGTTATAACGTATAACGTTATATTGAATCACTATATGATGTATAACGTTACATAGTATTACGTTACAACGAATGACGTTATGTACTCTTACTTTATAGCGTATAACGTTATATTGGATCACTATATGGTGCACAACGATATACTATTACGTATTAACGTATAAAGTTATGAACTATTAAGTTATAACGTTTAACGTTATATTGGATCACTATATGACGTATAACGTTATATACTATTATCTTACAACCTATAATGTTATGTATTAATACGTTACAACGAATAACGTTATGTACTATTACGTTATAACGTATATCGTTTTATTGGATCACTGTATGATGTATAACGTTAAATACTATTACGTTACAAGGTATAACGTTATGTACTATTAAGTTATAACGTATAACGTTATATTGGATCACTATATGATGTATAACGTTACACACTATTACATTAAATCGTATAACGTTAGATTGGATCACTATATGATGTATAATGTCATATACTATTACGTTACAACGTATAACGTTATGTACTATTAAGTTATAACGTATAACGTTATGTACTATTACCTTATAACGTATAACGTTATAGTGGATCACTATATGATGTATAAGGTTATATACTATTACGTTACATCGTATAACATTATGTACTCTTTCGGTATAACGTATAACGTTATAGTGGATCACTATATGATGTATAAGGTTATATACTATTACGTTACATCGTATAACATTATGTACTCTTTCGGTATAACGTATAACGTTATATTGGATCACTATATGGTGCATAACGTTATATACTATTACGTAATAACGTATAAAGTTGTGAACTATTAAGTTATAACGTATAACGTTATATTGAATCACTATATGATGTATAACGTTACATAGTATTACGTTACATCGAATGACGTTATGTAATCTTACTTTATAGCGTATAACGTTATATTGGATCACTATATGGTGCATAGCGATATACTATTACGTAATAACGTATAAAGTTATGAACTATTAAGTTATATAGTATAACGTTATATTGGATCACTATATGACTTATAACGTTATATACTACTACGTTACAACCTATAACTTTATTTATTAATACGTTACAACGAATAACGTTATGTACTATTACGTTATAACGTATATCGTTATATTGGATCACTGTATGGTGTATAACGTTAAATACTATTACGTTACAACGTATAACGTTATGTACTATTACGTTATAACGTATAACGTTATATTGGATCACTATATGATGTATAACATTACACACTATTACATTACATCGTATAACGTTAGATTGGATCACTATATGATGTATAACGTCATATACTATTACGTTACAACGTATAATGTAATGAACTATTTCGTAATAACGTCTAACGGTATGTACTATTACTTTATAACGTATAACGTTATATTAGATGACTATATGGTGTACAACGTTATGTAATATTACGTAATAACGTATAAAGTTATGAACTATTAAGTTATATCGTATAACGTTATATTGGATCACTATATGATGTATAACGTTACATAGTATTACGTTACATTGAATAACGTTATGAACTATTAAGTTATAACGTATAACGTTATATTGGATCACTATATTGTGCATAACGTTATATACTATTTCGTAATAACGTATAAAGTTATGAACTATTAAGTTATAACGTACAACGTTATATTGGATCACTATATGATGTATAACGTGACATACTATTACGCTACATCGAATGACGTTATAATGGATCACTGTATGTCGTACAACGTTATATACTATTACGTTACAACGTATAACGTTATGTATTATTCCGTTACAACGAATAACGTTATGTACTATTAAATTATAACGTATAACGTTATGTACTATTACGTTATAACGTATAACGTTATATTGGATCACTATATGATGTATAAGGTTATATACTATTACGTTACATCGTATAACATTATGTACTCTGACGGTATAACGTATAACGTTATATTGGATCACTATATGGTGCATATCGTTATATACTATTACGTAATAACGTATAAAGTTGTGCACTATTTAGTTATAACGTATAACGCAATATTAGATCACTATATAATCTATAACGATATATACTATTACGTTACAACGTATAACGTTATGAACTATTACGTTACAACGTACAACGTTATGTACTATTACGTTATAACGTATAACGTTAAGTACTATTATGTTATAACGTACAACGTTATATTGGATCACTATATGATCTATAACGATATATACAATTACGTTACAACGTATAACGTTATGAACTATTACGTTACAACGTACAGCGTTATGTACTATTACGTTATAACGTATAACGTCATTTAATATTAAGTTATAACGTATAACGTTATATTGTATCACTATATTGTGCATAACGTTATATACTATTACGTTACAACGTATAACGTTATGTACTATTACGATATAACGTATAACGTTATATTGGATCGCTACATAGTGCATAACGTTATATACTATTACGTATTAACGTACAAAGTTATGAACTATTAAGTTATAACGTATAACGTTATATTGGATCACTATATGGTGCATAACGTTATATACTATTACGTAATAACGTATAAAGTTATGAACTATTAAGTTATAACGTATAACGTTATATGGGATCACTGTATGATGTATAACGATATATACTGTTACGTTACAACGTATAACGTTATGAACTATTAAGTTGCAACGTACAACGTTATGTACTATTACGTTATAACGTATAACGTTATGTACTATTAAGTTATAACGTATAACGTTATATTGGATCACTATATTGTGCATAACGTTATATACTATTACGTAATAACGTATAAAGTTATGAATTATTAAGTTGTAACGAATAACGTTATATTGAATCACTGTATGATGTATAACGTTAAATACTATCACGGTACAACGTATAACGTTATGTACTATTACGTCATAACGTATAACGTTATATTGGATCACTATATGATGTATAACGTTACATACTATTACGTTACATCGAATAACGTTATATTGGATCACTATATGACGTATAACGTTATATACTATTACGTTACAACGTATAACGTTATGTATTATTACGTTACAACGAATAACGTTATGTACTATTAAGTTATAACGTATAACGATATGTACTATTACGTTATAACGTATAACGTTATATTGGATCACTAAAAGGTGCATATGTTACGTTTCGCTATCCAAATTTTGAAATTTTAAACAATGTAGTAGTCGCTGCCACCAGAAACAGTCTAAGGTCTATTTCAATTAGATATTTCTTGTTAGATTATGTAGCGTTGACCGGAGTTTAGGCCACTGGTCAACAATCTCCACGTTTCGGCTAACCTGCTATGCGCAGGAATACTAGCACGGGAGAGGATTGTTTGGAATAAACAATTATATTATAAATAATTATTACAGGCGGAATTAATGACGAATTATACTAATCATTGATATTATTTATTATTTTAATTATTAATTATTAATAATAATTAAAGTTGACTCACCTGACGTTGGTCTCCGCTGATGAACGGGCAGGCCGCTGGGGTGATTCCGGTTTTACAAACATCGACACTTCTATAATTTTTCGTTTTAATCTTTATTTAATTTGAACAGTGTAAACAACAGTGTGTCCGGACGTGTTTAACAATTCGAAATTCTAACACAAAAACTTGAGCCAACTATTGTTTTAATTCTAACTGACTAATAACAATTATTTTATAATTCGAACTGACTAATAACATTTATATCTCGTAATTCTTAAACTCGAACTGGAACGAACAATTATTCTCTAATCCTAACTTAAATTCTAATTAAATGAACTGAACGAGCTGATATCAGACTCACTCAAATTCAATTGAACGACTAACAATTACTCTCCTTATTTTCGCTAAATTCTCCTGAACCAACTAATCACAATTGCTCTATCCTATTTCTTTATTCTAACTGAATTACTCTTCTTTAATTTCGTTAAATTCTCCCGAACGCTAACAATTTCTCTGACTATATTCTAACTGAACCAACTAATGGCAGTTACTCTCTTTTCACAATTACTCTGATTGTTGTAACTGAACCACTAACAATTAATCGCTAACGCTGACGCTAACAATTAATCTGACTCTTCTTTATTTTTCGCTAAATTCTCCCGAACCGCTAACAATTACTCTCTTACTCTTTTATTCAACTGGTAACGATTACTCCGATTTGAATTGTGTCGCTACGCTTTTTATGATGACATCCCCAATGGGATGACAGTCACGTGACAGTTCGTTCCGGTGGGAATCGCAATGCTGCAGATTTTTAGAGTTTCCATGAGAGAACGTGGATTTTGATGATTACAGGTTATGTTGAGTGATGGACACAAAAGCGTCCGCGCCTGTGCGAACTGTGTGAGTATGTGTTTTTAGTATTCTATCTCGTTTCGCATGTCGTTTGTTTCCTTAAACTTGTGAATTTGTTTTAGCGCAAGAGGAAGAAGATATGTGAATGGTACGAGATGACGTGATCGACGTGCGTGTGTGAATATGTGCGAAGGATGATGCTGAAGTGGCGGTTTTCCATCCAAATAGGCACAGTGGCACCTTCGTTGGCGTCGTGTCCTGATGATCTTTTCACAATTTGGTTTTATTTGACAATATGGGATATATTTTGCTCCTTGTAGATTTATATGTCCATATTTGCTATATATTAAATCGTGTATATTTTATATTACTTCCTTGCTATTAGGTTATTAGTTGTGTAACTCCAGTTTCTGATCTATGGAAAGTGGTGAAACGTCTTCACGAAATACAATTTCATTCGTTTTCCTCCCTTGCATTGGCACGCTGTGAGTGGTGTCGACTTCCGGATGAGGTTTGTGCACCTTGATTATTATGCATTTAATGATAGATACTTTGTCAGAGGTTCCCATGCGGATTGTCGCGGTGTGTATCTTGTTATGATTTCTTTTATTTAGTTCATCCTGCTTCTTTCGTGTTTTATTCACTGCATATGATATTTCAGTGCAAGAAGAAGAAGAATTGTAAAGAATCCGTAAGTGGCCCTAGAAGACGCAGTCATCGTGTGAGGTGTTGTTGACAGGAACGAAGAGTCGAAGTTGTTGAAGAAGTCGTGTGACATTTGTATTGTTTCCGGTTATATACAACGCTATTTCACATATCTATGTATATATATATATTATTATATTATTATATATTATTGTACTAAATCTTCAGTTGGTTTAGTTGAATGTTCAGTAATGTAATTTTTACAAGGTGGTTTTGTATATTAGATGAGTAGTTGTTTGATATAATATGTGTATATATATATATATTTCACAATGTAATTTTCCATTATGTAAAATATATATATGCATATGTATATGTGCGCGTATTGTTATTCTCATTGTTTCTCGGATCGTTAATTGGTTGAATATTCCATAATGTGGATTTCGTATATAATTCTCTAGGTTCGTAGAAATGTAAATCTATATATTTATTTCTTTGCGTTTTAATGGTTTAATAAAGTATATATATATATATATATATATATATATTATGAATTTTTCCCAAAGATATGCGTACGCATGTGTATATCTATATATGTGTGTGTCGCAGAGTAATCTTGTATACAATTTTCACTTTTATTAGAATGCTGGTGTAGTGCAGTATATTTTATTTCTTTTATATTTTATTAGATTACCAATTATTCAGATTCACGAAGTAGGTCACACACACAGATATGCATACACGTGTGTGTATATACATGTGTTTTCGCAGAGAAATCTCATACATTTGAATCGCGGCTTGTTTTATTTATTGGTTCATTTAATTATTTCATTTTATTTGTATTTTATATGTCATTGCTGATTGGTTGTAGTGTTTCTTCTTATTGATTCATTTATTTCATTTTGATTGTCTGTCGTATAATTCTTTTTATTTTGATTGGTTAGTTATTAGTTAATTTATTATTATTGGTCGTGTTTAATTATTCATAAGTTATTGGTTCGTGGCGTCACGTGCGGAACGCGGGACGTGACAGGATCACTATATGGTGTATAACGTTACATACTATTACGTAATAACGTATAAAGTTATGAACTATTAAGTTATAACGTATAACGTTATATTGGATCACTATATGATGTATAACGTTATGAAATATTACGTTACAACGTACAACGTTATGTAATATTACGTTATAACGTATAACGTTATATTGGATCACTATATGATGTATAACGTTACACACTATTACATTACATCGTATAACGATAGATTGGATCACTATATGATGTATAACGTTACATAGTATTACGTTACAACGAATGACGTTATGTACTCTTACTTTATAGCGTATAACGTTATATTGGATCACTATATGGTGCATAACGATATACTATTACGTATTAACGTATAAAGTTATGAACTATTAAGTTATAACGTATAACGTTATATTGGATCACTATATGACGTATAACGTTATATACTATTACGTTACAACGTATAACGTTATATACTATTACGTTACAACCTATAACGTTATGTACTATTACGTTATAACGTATAAAGATATGAAATATTAAGTTATAACGTATAACGTTATATTGGATCACTATATGATGTATAACGTTACACACTATTACATTAAATCGTATAACGTTAGATTGGATGACTATATGATGTATAATGTCATATACTATTACGTTACAACGTATAACGTTATGTAACATTACGTTATAACGTACAACGTTCGATTGGATCACTGTATGATGTATAACGTTAAATACTATTACGTTACAACGTGTAACGTTATGTACTATTACGTCAAAACGAATAACGTTATATTGGATCACTATATGATGTATAACGTTACATACTATTACGTTACATCGAATAACGTTATATTGGATCACTATATGACGTATAACGTTATATACAATTACGTTACGACGTATAACGTTATGTATTATTACGTTACAACGAATAACGTTATGTACTATTACGTTATAACGCATAACGTTATATTGGATCACTATATGATGTATAACGTGACATACTATTACGTTACATCGAATAACGTTATATTAGATCACTATATGCCGTATAACGTTATATACTATTACGTTACAATGTATAACGTTATGTATTATTACGTTACAGCGAATAACGTTATGTACTATTAAGTTATAACGTATAACGTTATGTACTATTACCTTATAACGTATAACGTTATATTGGATCACTATATGATGTATAAGGTTATATACTATTACGTTACATCGTATAACATTATGTACTCTTACGGTATAACGTATAACGTTATATTGGATCACTATATGGTGCATAACGTTATATAGTATTACGTAATAACGTATAAAGTTGTGAACTATTAAGTTATAACGTATAACGTTATATTGGATCACTATATGGTGCATAACGTTATATACTATTACGTAATAACGTATAAAGTTATGATCTATTAAGTTATAGCGTATAACGTTATATTGGATCACTATATTGTGCATAACGTTATATACTATTACGTTACAACGTATAACGTTATGTACTATTACGATATAACGTATAACGTTATATTGGGTCGCTATATGCTGCATAACGTTATATACTATTACGTAATAACGTACAAAGTTATGAACTATTAAGTAATAACGTATAACGTTATATTGGATCACTATATGATCTATAACGATATATACTATTACGCTACAACGTATAACGTTATGAACTATTACGTTACAACGTGCAACGTATGTACTATTACGTTATAACGTATAACGTTATATTGCATCTCTATATGATATATAACGTTACACACTATTACGGTATAACGTATAACGTTATATTGGATCACTATATGGTGTATAACGTTATATACTATTACGTAATAACGTATAAAGTTGTGAACTATTAAGTTATAACGTATAACGTTATATTGGATCACTATATGATCTATAACGATATATACTATTACGTTACAACGTATAACGTTATGAACTATTACGTTACAACGTACAACGTTATGTACTATTACGTTATAACGTATAACGTCATGTACTATTAAGTTATAACGTATAACATTATATTGTATCACTATATTGTGCATAACGTTATATACTATGACGTTACAACGTGTAACGTTATGTACTATTACGATATAACGTATAACGTTATATTGGATCGCTACATGCTGCGTAACGTTATATACTATTACGTATTAACGTACAAAGTTATGAACTATTATGCTATAACGTATAACGTTATATTGGATCACTATATGGTGCATAACGTTATATACTATTACGTAATAACGTATAAAGTTATGAACTATTAAGTTATAACATATAACGTTATTTTGGATCACTATATGATGTATAACGATATATACTGTTACGTTACAACGTATAACGTTATGAGCTATTACGCTGCAACGTACAACGTTATGTACTATTACGTTATAACGTATAACGTTATGTACTATTAAGTTATAACGTAAACGTTCTATTGGATCACTATATTGTGCATAACGTTATATACTATTACGTAGTAACGTATAAAGTTATGAACTGTTAAGTTATAACGTATAACGTTATATTGGATCACTATATGATGTATAACGTTATATACTATTATGTTAAAACGTATAACGTTATGTATTATTACGTTACAACGAATAACGTTATGTAGTATTACGTTATAACGTATAACGTTATATTGGATCACTATATGATGTACAACGTGACGTACTATTACGTTACATCGAATAACTTTATATTGGATCACTATATGTCGTATAACGTTATATACTATTACGCTACAACGTATAACGTTATGTATTATTACGTTACAACGTATAACGTTATGAACTATTAAGTTATAACGTATAACGTTATATTGGATCACTATATGATGTATAACGATATATACTATCACGTTACAACGTATAACGTTATGAACTATTACGTTACAACGTACAACGTTATGTACTATTACGTTATAACGTATAACGTTATATTGCATCACTATATGATATATAACGTTACACACTATTACGGTATAACGTATAACGTTATATTGGATCACTATAAGATATATAACGTTACACACTATTACGGTATAACGTATAACGTTATATTGGATCACTATATAGTGCATAACGTTATATACTATTTCGTAATAACGTATAAAGTTATGAACTGTTAAGTTATAACGTATAACGTTATATTGGATCACTATATGATGTATAACGATATATGCTATTACGTTACAACGTATAACGTTATGTACTATTAAGTTATAACGTATAACGTTATATTGGATCACTATATGATGTATAACGTTACACACTATTACATTAAATCGTACAACGTTAGATTGGATCACTATATGATGTATAATGTCATATACTATTACGTTACGACGTATAACGTTATGGATTATTACGTTACAACGAATAACGTTATGTACTATTACGTTATAACGCATAACGTTATATTGGATCACTATATGATGTATAACGTGACATACTATTACGTTACAACGTATAACGTTATGTATTATTACGTTACAACGAATAACGTTACGTACTATTAAGTTATAACGTATAACGTTATATTGGATCACTATATGATGTATAACGTTACACACTATTACATTAAATCGTACAACGTTAGATTGGATCACTATATGATGTATAATGTCATATACTATTACGTTACGACGTATAACGTTATGGATTATTACGTTACAACGAATAACGTTATGTACTATTACGTTATAACGCATAACGTTATATTGGATCACTATATGATGTATAACGTGACATACTATTACGTTACAACGTATAACGTTATGTATTATTACGTTACAACGAATAACGTTATGTACTATTAAGTTATAACGTATAACGTTATGTACTATTACGTTATAACGTATAACGTTATATTGGATCACTATATGATGTATAAGGTTATATACTATTACGCTACATCGTATAACATTATGTACTCTTACGTTATAACGTATAACGTTATATTGGATCACTATATGATGTACAACGTGACGTACTATTACGTTACATCGAATAACTTTATATTGGATCACTATATGTCGTATAACGTTATATACTATTACGCTACAACGTATAACGTTATGTATTATTACGTTACAACGTATAACGTTATGAACTATTAAGTTATAACGTATAACGTTATATTGGATCACTATATGATGTATAACGATATATACTATCACGTTACAACGTATAACGTTATGAACTATTAAGTTATAACGTATAACGTTATATTGGATCACTATATGATGTATAACGATATATACTATCACGTTACAACGTATAACGTTATGAACTATTACGTTACAACGTACAACGTTATGTACTATTACGTTATAACGTATAACGTTATATTGCATCACTATATGATATATAACGTTACACACTATTACGGTATAACGTATAACGTTATATTGGATCACTATAAGATATATAACGTTACACACTATTACGGTATAACGTATAACGTTATATTGGATCACTATATAGTGCATAACGTTATATACTATTTCGTAATAACGTATAAAGTTATGAACTGTTAAGTTATAACGTATAACGTTATATTGGATCACTATATGATGTATAACGATATATGCTATTACGTTACAACGTATAACGTTATGAACTATTACGTTACAACGTAAAATGTTATGTACTATTACGTTATAACGTATAACGTTATATTGGATCACTACATGACGTATAACGTTATATACTATTACGTTACAACCTATAACGTTATGTACTATTACGTTATAACGTATAAAGATATGAAATATTAAGTTATAACGTATAACGTTATAATGAATCACTATATGATGTATAACGTTACATAGTATTACGTTACAACGAATGACGTTATGTACTCTTACTTTATAGCGTATAACGTTATATTGGATCACTATATGGTGCACAACGATATACTATTACGTATTAACGTATAAAGTTATGAACTATTAAGTTATAACGTATAACGTTATATTGGATCACTATATGACGTATAACGTTATATACTATTACGTTACAACCTATAATCTTATGTATTAATACGTTACAACGAATAACGTTATGTACTATTACGTTATAACGTATATCGTTATATTGGATCACTGTATCATGTATAACGTTAAATACTATTACGTTACAACGTATAACGTTATGTACTATTAAGTTATAACGTATAACGTTATATTGGATCACTATATGATGTATAGCGTTACACACTATTACATTAAATCGTATAACGTTAGATTGGATCACTATATTGTGCATAACGTTATATACTATTACGTAATAACGTATAAAGTTATGAAATATTACGTTATAACGTATAACGTTATGTACTATTACCTTATAACGTATAACGTTATATTGGATCACTATATGATGTATAAGGTTATATACAATTACGTTACATCGTATAACATTATGTACTCTTACGGTATAATGTATAACGTTATATTGGATCACTATAATGTGCATAACGTTATATACTATTACGTTACAACGTATAACGTTATGTACTATTACGATATAATGTATAACGTTATATTGGGTCGCTATATGCTGCATAAGGTTATATACTATTACGTAATTACGTACAAAGTTATGAACTATTAAGTTATAACGTATAACGTTATATTGGATCACTATATGGTGCATAACGTTATATACTATTACGTAATAACGTATAAAGTTGTGAACTATTAAGTTATAACGTATAACGTTCTATTGGATCACTATATTGTGCATAACGTTATATACAATTACGTAATAACGTATAAAGTTATGAAATATTACGTTATAACGTATAACGTTATGTACTATTAAGTTATAACGTATAACGTTATATTGGATCACTATATGGTGCATAACGTTATATACTATTAAGTAATAACGTATATAGTTATGAACTATTAAGTTATAACGTATAACGTTATATTGGATCACTATATGATGTATAACGATATATGCTATTACGCTACAACGTATAACGTTATGAACTATTACGTTACAACGTAAAATGTTATGTACTATTACGTTATAACGTATAACGCTATATTGGATCACTACATGACGTATAACGTTATATACTATTACGTTACAACCAATAACGTTATGTACTATTACGTTATAATGTATAAAGATATGAAATATTAAGTTATAACGTATAACGTTATATTGAATCACTATATGATGTATAACGTTACATAGTATTACGTTACAACGAATGACGTTATGTACTCTTACTTTATAGCGTATAACGTTATATTGGATCACTATATGGTGCATAACGATATACTATTACGTATTAACGTATAAAGTTATGAACTATTAAGTTATAACGTACAACGTTATATTGGATCACTATATGACGTATAACGTTATATACTATTACGTTACAACCTATAACGTTATGTATTAATACGTTACAACGAATAACGTTATGTACTATTACGTTAAGACGTATATCGTTATATTGGATCACTATATGATGTATAACGATATATACTGTTACGTTACAACGTATAACGTTATGAACTATTAAGTTATAACGTATAACGTTATATTGGATCACTATATGATGTATAACGATATATACTATTACGTTACAACGTATAACGTTATGAACTATTACGTTACAACGTACAACGTTATGTACTATTACGTTATAGCGTATAACGTTATATTGCATCACTATATGATATATAACGTTACACACTATTACGGTATAACGTATAACGTTATATTGGATCACTATATGATATATAACGTTACACACTATTACGGTATAACGTATAACGTTATATTGGATCACTATATAGTGCATAACGTTATATACTATTTCGTAATAACGTATAAAGTTATGAACTGTTAAGTTATAACGTATAACGTTATATTGGATCACTATATGATGTATAACGATATATGCTATTACGTTACAACGTATAACGTTATGAACTATTACGTTACAACGTAAAATGTTATGTACTATTACGTTATAACGTATAACGTTATATTGGATCACTACATGACGTATAACGTTGTATACTATTACGTTACAACCTATAACGTTATGTACTATTACGTTATAACGTATAAAGATATGAAATATTAAGTTATAACGTATAACGTTATATTGAATCACTATATGATGTATAACGTTACATAGTATTACGTTACAACGAATGACGTTATGTACTCTTACTTTATAGCGTATAACGTTATATTGGATCACTATATGACGTATAACGTTATATACTATTACGTTACAACCTATAATGTTATGTATTAATACGTTACAACGAATAACGTTATGTACTATTACGTTATAACGTATATCGTTATATTGGATCACTGTATGATGTATAACGTTAAATACTATTACGTTACAACGTATAACGTTATGTACTATTAAGTTATAACGTATAACGTTATATTGGATCACTATATGATGTATAACGTTACACACTGTTACATTAAATCGTACAACGTTAGATTGGATCACTATATGATGTATAATGTCATATACTATTACGTTACGACGTATAACGTTATGGATTATTACGTTACAACGAATAACGTTATGTACTATTACGTTAAGACGTATATCGCTATATTGGATCACTATATGGTGCATAACGTTATATACTATTACGTAATAACGTATAAAGTTATGAACTATTAAGTTATAACATATAACGTTATTTTGGATCACTATATGATGTATAACGATATATACTGTTACGTTACAACGTATAACGTTATGAACTATTACGCTGCAACGTACAACGTTATGTACTATTACGTTATAACGTACAACGTTATGTACTATTAAGTTATAACGTATAACGTTCTATTGGATCACTATATTGTGCATAACGTTATATACTATTACGTAGTAACGTATAAAGTTATGAAATATTACGTTATAACGTATAACGTTATGTATTATTAAGTTATAACGTATAACGTTATATTGGATCACTATATAGTGCATAACGTTATATACTATTTCGTAATAACGTATAAAGTTATGAACTGTTAAGTTATAACGTATAACGTTATATTGGATCACTATATGATGTATAACGTTATATACTATTATGTTAAAACGTATAACGTTATGTATTATTACGTTACAACGAATAACGTTATGTAGTATTACGTTATAACGTATAACGTTATATTGGATCACTATATGATGTACAACGTGACGTACTATTACGTTACATCGAATAACTTTATATTGGATCACTATATGTCGTATAACGTTATATACTATTACGCTACAACGTATAACGTTATGTATTATTACGTTACAACCAATAACGTTATGTACTATTAAGCTATAACGTATAACGTTATGTACTATTACGTTATAACGTATAACGTTATATTGGATCACTATATGATGTATAAGGTTATATACTATTACGTTACATCGTATAACATTATGTACTCTTACGTTATAACGTATAACGTTATATTGGATCACTATATGGTGCATAACGTTATATACTATTACGTAATAGCGTATAAAGTTATGAACTATTAAGTTATAACGTATAACGTTATATTGGATCACTATATGATGTATAACGATATATGCTATTACGTTACAACGTATAACGTTATGAACTATTACGTGACGACGTAAAATGTTATGTACTATTACGTTATAACGTATAACGTTATATTGGATCACTACATGACGTATAACGTTATATACTATTACGTTACAACCTATAACGTTATGTAGTATTACGTTATAACGTATAAAGATATGAAATATTAAGTTATAACGTATAACGTTATATTGAATCACTATATGATGTATAACGTTACATAGTATTACGTTACAACGAATGACGTTATGTACTCTTACTTTATAGCGTATAACGTTATATTGGATCACTATATGGTGCACAACGATATACTATTACGTATTAACGTATAAAGTTATGAACTATTAAGTTATAACGTATAACGTTATATTGGATCACTATATGACGTATAACGTTATACACTATTACGTTACAACCTATAATGTTATGTATTAATACGTTACAACGAATTACGTTATGTACTATTACGTTAAGACGTATATCGTTATATTGGATCACTGTATGATGTATAACGTTAAATACTATTACGTTACAACGTATAACGTTATGTACTATTAAGTTATAACGTATAACGTTATATTGGATCACTATATGATGTATAACGTTACACACTATTACATTAAATCGTATAACGTTAGATTGGATCACTATATGATGTATAATGTCATATACTATTTCGTTACAACGTATAACGTTATGTACTATTAAGTTATAACGTATAACGTTATGTACTATTACCTTATAACGTATAACCTTATATTGGATCACTATATGGTGCACAACGATATACTATTACGTATTAACGTATAAAGTTATGAACTATTAAGTTATAACGTATAACGTTATAATGGATCACTATATGACGTATAACGTTATATACTATTACGTTACAACCTATAATGTTATGTATTAATACGTTACAACGAATAACGTTATGTACTATTACGTTAAGACGTATATCGTTATATTGGATCACTGTATGATGTATAACGTTAAATACTATTACGTTACAACGTATAACGTTATGTACTATTAAGTTAAAACGTATAACGTTATATTGGATCACTATATGATGTATAACGTTACACACTATTACATTAAATCGTATAACGTTAGATTGGATCACTATATGATGTATAATGTCATATACTATTTCGTTACAACGTATAACGTTATGTACTATTAAGTTATAACGTATAACGTTATGTACTATTACCTTATAACGTATAACGTTATATTGGATCACTATATGATGTATAAGGTTATATACTATTACGTTACATCGTATAACATTATGTACTCTTACGGTATAACGTATAACGTTATATTGGATCACTATATGATGTACAACGTGACGTACTATTACGTTACATCGAATAACTTTATATTGGATCACTATATGTCGTATAACGTTATATACTATTACGCTACAACGTATAACGTTATGTATTATTACGTTACAACGAATAACGTTATGTACTATTATGTTATAACGTATAACGTTATGTACTATTACGTTATAACGTATAACGTTATATTGGATCACTATATGATGTATAAGGTTATATACTATTACGCTACATCGTATAACATTATGTACTCTTACGTTATAACGTATAACGTTATATTGGATCACTATATGGTGCATAACGTTATATACTATTAAGTAATAACGTATATAGTTATGAACTATTAAGTTATAACGTATAACGTTATATTGGATCACTATATGATGTATAACGATATATGCTATTACGTTACAACGTATAACGTTATGAACTATTACGTTACAACGTAAAATGTTATGTACTATTACGTTATAACGTATAACGTTATATTGGATCACTACATGACGTATAACGTTATATACTATTACGTTACAACCAATAACGTTATGTACTATTACGTTAAAACGTATAAAGATATGAAATATTAAGTTATAACGTATAACGTTATATTGAATCACTATATGATGTATAACGTTACATAGTATTACGTTACAACGAATGACGTTATGTACTCTTACTTTATAGCGTATAACGTTATATGGGATCACTACATGACGTATAACGTTGTATACTATTACGTTACAACCTATAACGTTATGTACTATTACGTTATAACGTATAAAGATATGAAATATTAAGTTATAACGTATAACGTTATATTGAATCACTATATGATGTATAACGTTACATAGTATTACGTTACAACGAATGACGTTATGTACTCTTACTTTATAGCGTATAACGTTATATTGGATCACTATATGACGTATAACGTTATATACTATTACGTTACAACCTATAATGTTATGTATTAATACGTTACAACGAATAACGTTATGTACTATTACGTTATAACGTATATCGTTATATTGGATCACTGTATGATGTATAACGTTAAATACTATTACGTTACAACGTATAACGTTATGTACTATTAAGTTATAACGTATAACGTTATATTGGATCACTATATGATGTATAACGTTACACACTATTACATTAAATCGTACAACGTTAGATTGGATCACTATATGATGTATAATGTCATATACTATTACGTTACGACGTATAACGTTATGGATTATTACGTTACAACGAATAACGTTATGTACTATTACGTTATAACGCATAACGTTATATTGGATCACTATATGATGTATAAGGTTATATACTATTACGTTACATCGTATAACATTATGTACTCTTACGGTATAACGTATAACGTTATATTGGATCACTATATGGTGCATAACGTTATATACTATTACGTAATAACGTATAAAGTTATGAAGTGTTAAGTTATAACGTATAACGTTATATTGGATCACTATATGATGTATAACGTTACACACTATTACATTAAATCGTACAACGTTAGATTGGATCACTGTATGATGTATAATGTCATATACTATTACGTTACGACGTATAACGTTATGGATTATTACGTTACAACGAATAACGTTATGTACTATTACGTTATAACGCATAACATTATATTGGATCACTATATGATGTATAACGTGACATACTATTACGTTACATCGAATAACGTTATATTGGATCACTATATGCCGTATAACGTTATATACTATTACGTTACAATGTATAACGTTATGTACTATTACGTTATAACGTATAACGTTATATTGGATCACTATAATGTGCATAACGTTGTATACTATTTCGTAATAACGTATAAAGTTATGAACTATTAAGTTATAAATATAACGTTATATCGGACCACTATATGGTGCATAACGTTATATACTATAACGTAATAACGTATAAAGTTATGAAATATTACGTTATAACGTATAACGTTATGTACTATTAAGTTATAACGTATAACGTTATATTGGATCACTATATTGTGCATAACGTTATATACTATTTCGTAATAACGTATAAAGTTATGGACTATTAAGTTATAACGTATAACGTTATATTGGATCACTATATGATGTATAACGTTACGTACTATTACGTTACATCGAATAACGTTACATTGGATCACTATATGACGTATAACGTTATATACTATTACGTTAAAACGTATAACGTTATGTATTATTACGTTACAACGAATAACGTTATGTAGTATTACGCTATAACGTATAACGATATATTGGATCACTATATGATGTACAACGTGACGTACTATTACGTTACATCGAGCAACGTTAAATTGGATCACTATATGTCGTATAACGTTATATACTATTACGCTACAACGTATAACGTTATGTATTATTACGTTACAACGAATAACGTTATGTACTATTAAGTTATAACGTATAACGTTATGTACTATTACGTTATAACGTATAACGTTATATTGGATCACTATATGATGTATAAGGTTATATACTATTACGTTACATCGTATAACATTATGTACTCTTACGTTATAACGTATAACGTTATATTGGATCACTATATGGTGCATAACGTTATATACTATTACGTAATAGCGTATAAAGTTATGAACTATTAAGTTATAACGTACAACGTTATATTGGATCACTATATGATGTATAACGATATATGCTATTACGCTACAACGTATAACGTTATGAACTATTACGTTACAACGTAAAATGTTATTTACTATTACGTTATAACGTATAACGTTATATTGGATCACTACATGACGTATAACATTATATACTATTACGTTACAACCTATAACGTTATGTACTATTACGTTATAACGTATAAAGATATGAAATATTAAGTTATAACGTATAACGTTATATTGAATCACTATATGATGTATAACGTTACATAGTATTACGTTACAACGAATGACGTTATGTACTCTTACTTTATAGCGTATAACGTTATATTGGATCACTATATGGTGCACAACGATATACTATTACGTATTAACGTATAAAGTTATGAACTATTAAGTTATAACGTATAACGTTATATTGGATCACTATATGACGTATAACGTTATATACTATTACGTTACAACCTATAATGTTATGTATCAATACGTTACAACGAATAACGTTATGTACTATTACGTTAAGACGTATATCGTTATATTGGATCACTGTATGATGTATAACGTTAAATACTATTACGTTACAACGTATAACGTTATGTACTATTAGGTTATAACGTATAACGTTATATTGGATCACTATATGATGTATAACGTTACACACTATTACATTAAATCGTATAACGTTAGATTGGATCACTATATGATGTATAATGTCATATACTATTTCGTTACAACGTATAACGTTATGTACTATTAAGTTATAACGTATAACGTTATGTACTATTACCTTATAACGTATAACGTTATATTGGATCACTATATGATGTATAAGGTTATATACTATTACGTTACACCGTATAACATTATGTACTCTTACGGTATAACGTATAACGTTATATTGGATCACTATATGGTGCATAACGTTATATACTATTACGTAATAACGTATAAAGTTGTGAACTATTAAGTTATAACGTATAACGTTATATTGGATCACTATATGGTGCATAACGTTATATACTATTACGTAATAACGTATAAAGTTATGAACTATTAAGTTATAGCGTATAACGTAATATTGGATCACTATATTGTGCCTAACGTTATATACTATTACGTTACAACGTATAACGTTATGTACTATTACGATATAACGAATAACGTTATATTGGATCGCTATATGCTGCATAAGGTTATATACTATTACGTAATTACGTACAAAGTTATGAACTATTAAGTTATAACGTATAACGTTATATTGGATCACTATATGGTGCATAACGTTATATACTATTTCGTAATAACGTATAAAGTTATGAACTGTTAAGTTGTAACGTATAACGTTATATTGGATCACTATATGATGTATAACGATATATGCTATTACGTTACAACGTATAACGTTATGAACTATTACGTTACAACGTAAAATGTTATGTACTATTACGTTATAACGTATAACGTTATATTGGATCACTATATAGTGCATAACGTTATATACTATTTCGTAATAACGTATAAAGTTATGAACTATTAAGTTATAACGTATAACGTTATTTTGGATCACTATATGATGTATAACGGTATATACTGTTACGTTACAACGTATAACGTTATGAACTATTACGCTGCAACGTACAACGTTATGTACTATTACGTTATAACGTATAACGTTATGTACTATTAAGTTATAACGTATAACGTTCTATTGGATCTCTATATTGTGCATAACATTATATACTATTACGTAATAACGTATAAAGTTATGAAATATTACGTTATAACGTATAACGTTATGTACTATTAAGTTACAACGTATAACGTTATATTGGATCACTATATAGTGCATAACGTTATATACTATTTCGTAATAACGTATAAAGTTATGAACTGTTAAGTTATAACGTATAACGTTATATTGGATCACTATATGATGTATAACGTTATATACTATTATGTTAAAACGTATAACGTTATGTATTATTACGTTACAACGAATAACGTTATGTAGTATTACGTTATAACGTATAACGATATATTGGATCACTATATGATGTACAACGTGACGTACTATTACGTTACATCGAACAACGTTATATTGGATCACTATATGTCGTATAACGTTATATACTATTACGCTACAACGTATAACGTTATGTATTATTACGTTACAACGAATAACGTTATGTACTATTAAGTTATAACGTATAACGTTATGTACTATTACGTTATAACGTATAACGTTTTATTGGATCACTATATGATGTATAAGGTTATATACTATTACGTTACATCGTATAACATTATGTACTCTTACGTTATAACGTATAACGTTATATTGTATCACTATATGGTGCATAACGTTATATACTATTACGTAATAGCGTATAAAGTTATGAACTATTAAGTTATAACGTATAACGTTATATTGGATCACTATATGATGTATAACGATATATGCTATTACGTTACAACGTATAACGTTATGAACTATTACGTTACAACGTAAAATGTTATGTACTATTACGTTATAACGTATAACGTTATATTGGATCACTACATGACGTATAACGTTATATACTATTACGTTACAACCTATAACGTTATGTACTATTACGTTATAACGTATAAAGATATGAAATATTAAGTTATAACGTATAACGTTATATTGAATCACTATATGATGTATAACGTTACATAGTATTACGTTACAACGAATGACGTTATGTACTCTTACTTTATAGCGTATAACGTTATATTGGATCACTATATGGTGCATAAAGATATACTATTACGTATTAACGTATAAAGTTATGAACTATTAAGTTATAACGTATAACGTTATATTGGATCACTATATGACGTGTAACGTTATATACTATTACGTTACAACCTATAATGTTATGAATTAATACGTTAGAACGAATAACGTTATGTACTATTACGTTATAACGTATATCGTTATATTGGATCACTGTATGATGTATAACGTTAAATACTATTACGTTACAACGTATAACGTTGTGTACTATTAAGGTATAACGTATAACGTTATATTGGATCACTATATGATGTATAACGTTACACACTATTACATTAAATCGTATAACGTTAGATTGGATGACTATATGATGTATAATGTCATATACTATTACGTTACAACGTATAACGTTATGTACCATTACGTTATAACGTACAACGTTCGATTGGATCACTGTATGATGTATAACGTTAAATACTATTACGTTACAACGTATAACGTTATGTACTATTACGTCAAAACGAATAACGTTATATTGGATCACTATATGATGTATAACGTTACATACTATTACGTTACATCGAATAACGTTATATTGGATCACTATATGACGTATAACGTTATATACAATTACGTTAGGACGTATAACGTTATGTATTATTCCGTTACAACGAATAACGTTATGTACTATTACGTTATAACGTATAACGTTATATTGGATCACTATATGGTGCATAACGTTATATAGTATTACGTAATAACGTATAAAGTTGTGAACTATTAAGTTATAACGTATGACGGTATATTGGATCACTATATGGTGCATAACGTTATATACTATTACGTAATAACGTATAAAGTTATGATCTATTAAGTTATAGCGTATAACGTTATATTGGATCACTATATTGTGCATAACGTTATATACTATTACGTTACAACGTATAACGTTGTGTACTATTACGATATAACGTATAACGTTATATTGGGTCGCTATATGCTGCATAACGTTATATACTATTACGTAATAACGTACAAAGTTATGAACTATTAAGTTATAACGTATAACGTTATTTTGGATCACTATATGATCTATAACGATATATACTATTACGTTACAACGTATAACGTTATGAACTATTACGTCACAACGTACAACGTTATGTACTATTACGTTATAACGTATAACGTTATATTGCATCTCTATATGATATATAACGTTACACACTATTACGGTATAACGTATAACGTTATATTGGATCACTATATGGTGTATAACGTTATATACTATTACGTAATAACGTATAAAGTTGTGAACTATTAAGTTATAACGTATAACGTTATATTGGACCACTATATGATCTATAACGATATATACTATTACGTTACAACGTATAACGTTATGAACTATTACGTTACAACGTACAACGTTATGTACTATTACGTTATAACGTATAACGTTATATTGCATCACTATATGATATATAACGTTACACACTATTACGGTATAACGTATAACGTTATATTGGATCACTATATGATGTATAACGTTATATACTATTACGTAATAACGTATAGAGTTGTGAGCTATTAAGTTATAACGTATAACGTTATATTGGATCACTATATGATCTATAACGATATATACTATTACGTTACAACGTATAACGTTATGAACTATTACGTTACAACGTACAACGTTATGTACTATTACGTTATAACGTATAACGTCATGTACTATTAAGTTATAACGTATAACATTATATTGTATCACTATATTGTGCATAACGTTATATACTATGACGTTACAACGTGTAACGTTATGTACTATTACGATATAACGTATAACGTTATATTGGATCACTATATGGTGCATAACGTTATATACTATTACGTAATAACGTATAAAGTTATGAACTATTAAGTTATAACATATAGCGTTATTTTGGATCACTATATGATGTATAACGATATATACTGTTACGTTACAACGTATAACGTTATGAACTATTACGCTGCAACGTACAATGTTATGTACTATTACGTTATAACGTATAACGTTATGTACTATTAAGTTATAACGTATAACGTTCTATTGGATCACTATATTGTGCATAACGTTATATACTATTACGTAGTAACGTATAAAGTTATGAAATATTACGTTATAACGTATAACGTTATGTATTATTAAGTGATAACGTATAACGTTATATTGGATCACTATATAGTGCATAACGTTATATACTATTTCGTAATAACGTATAAAGTTATGAACTGTTATGTTATAACGTATAACGTTATATTGGATCACTATATGATGTATAACGTTATATACTATTATGTTAAAACGTATAACGTTATGTACTATTACGTTACAACGAATAACGTTATGTAGTATTACGTTATAACGTATAACGTTATATTGGATCACTATATGATGTACAACGTGACGTACTATTACGTTACATCGAATAACTTTATATTGGATCACTATATGTCGTATAACGTTATATACTATTACGCTACAACGTATAACGTTATGTATTATTACGTTACAACGAATAACGTTATGTACTATTAAGTTATAACGTATAACGTTATGTACTATTACGTTATAACGTATAACGTTATATTGGATCACTATATGATGTATAAGGTTATATACTATTACGCTACATCGTATAACATTATGTACTCTTACGTTATAACGTATAACGTTATATTGGATCACTATATGGTGCATAACGTTATATACTATTAAGTAATAACGTATATAGTTATGAACTATTAAGTTATAACGTATAACGTTATATTGGATCACTATATGATGTATAACGATATATGCTATTACGTTACAACGTATAACGTTATGAACTATTACGTTACAACGTAAAATGTTATGTACTATTAAGTTATAACGTATAAAGATATGAAATATTAAGTTATAACGTATAACGTTATATTGAATCACTATATGATGTATAACGTTACATAGTATTACGTTACAACGAATGACGTTATGTACTCTTACTTTATAGCGTATAACGTTATATTGGATCACTATATGGTGCATAACGATATACTATTACGTATTAACGTATAAAGTTATGAACTATTAAGTTATAACGTACAACGTTATATTGGATCACTATATGACGTATAACGTTATATACTATTACGTTACAACCTATAACGTTATGTATTAATACGTTACAACGAATAACGTTATGTACTATTAAGTTATAACGTATAACGTTATGTACTATTACGTTATAACGTATAACGTTATATTGGATCACTATATGATGTATAACGTGACATACTATTACGTTACATCGAATAACGATATATTGGATCACTGTATGTCGTACAACGTTATATACTATTACGTTACAACGTATAACGTTATGTATTATTCCGTTACAACGAATAACGTTATGTACTATTAAATTATATCGTATATCGTTATGTACTATTACGTTATAACGTATAACGTTATATTGGATCACTATATGATGTATAAGGTTATATACTATTACGTTACATCGTATAACATTATGTACTCTTACGTTATAACGTATAACGTTATTTTGGATCACTATATGATGTATAACGATATATACTGTTACGTTACAACGTATAACGTTATGAACTATTAAGTTATAACGTATAACGTTATATTGGATCACTATATGATGTATAACGATATATACTATTACGTTACAACGTATAAAGTTATGAACTATTACGTTATAACGTATAACGTTATATTGGATCACTATATGATGTATAACGATATATGCTATTACGTTACAACGTATAACGTTATGAACTATTACGTTACAACGTAAAATGTTATGTACTATTACGTTATAACGTATAACGTTATATTGGATCACTACATGACGTATAACGTTATATACTATTACGTTACAACCTATAACGTTATGTACTATTACGTTATAACGTATAAAGATATGAAATATTAAGTTATAACGTATAACGTTATATTGAATCACTATATGATGTATAACGTTACATAGTATTACGTTACAACGAATGACGTTATGTACTCTTACTTTATAGCGTATAACGTTATATTGGATCACTATATGACGTATAACGTTATATACTATTACGTTACAACCTATAATGTTATGTATTAATACGTTACAACGAATAACGTTATGTACTATTACGTTATAACGTATATCGTTATATTAGATCATTGTATGATGTATAACGTTAAATACTATTACGTTACAACGTATAACGTTATGTACTATTAAGTTATAACGTATAACGTTATATTGGATCACTGTATGATGTATAACGTTACACACTATTACATTAAATCGTACAACGTTAGATTGGATCACTATATGATGTATAATGTCATATACTATTACGTTACGACGTATAACGTTATGGATTATTACGTTACAACGAATAACGTTATGTACTATTACGTTATAACGCATAACGTTATATTGGATCACTATATGATGTATAAGGTTATATACTATTACGTTACATCGTATAACATTATGTACTCTTACGGTATAACGTATAACGTTATATTGCATCACTATATGATATATAACGTTACACACTATTACGGTAATACGTATAACGTTATATTGGATCACTATATGATATATAACGTTACACACTATTACGGTATAACGTATAACGTTATATTGGATCACTATATAGTGCATAACGTTATAAACTATTTCGTAATAACGTACAAAGTTATGAACTGTTAAGTTATAACGTATAACGTTATATTGGATCACTATATGATGTATAACGATATATGCTATTACGTTACAACGTAAAACGTTATGAACTATTACGTTACAACGTAAAATGTTATGTACTATTACGTTATAACGTATAACGTTATATTGGATCACTATATAGTGCATAACGTTATATACTATTTCGTAATAACGTACAAAGTTATGAACTGTTAAGTTATAACGTATAACGTTATATTGCATCACTATATGATATATAACGTTACACACTATTACGGTAATACGTATAACGTTATATTGGATCACTATATGATATATAACGTTACACACTATTACGGTATAACGTATAACGTTATATTGGATCACTATATAGTGCATAACGTTATAAACTATTTCGTAATAACGTACAAAGTTATGAACTGTTAAGTTATAACGTATAACGTTATATTGGATCACTATATGATGTATAAGGTTATATACTATTACGTTACATCGTATAACATTATGTACTCTTACGGTATAACGTATAACGTTATATTGCATCACTATATGATATATAACGTTACACACTATTACGGTAATACGTATAACGTTATATTGGATCACTACATGACGTATAACGTTATATACTATTACGTTACAACCTATAACGTTATGTACTATTACGTTATAACGTATAAAGATATGAAATATTAAGTTATAACGTATAACGTTATATTGAATCACTATATGATGTATAACGTTACATAGTATTACGTTACAACGAATGACGTTATGTACTCTTACTTTATAGCGTATAACGTTATATTGGATCACTATATGACGTATAACGTTATATACTATTACGTTACAACGTATAACGTTATGTACTATTACGTCAAAACGAATAACGTTATATTGTATCACTATATGGTGCATAACGTTATATACTATTACGTAATAGCGTATAACGTTATGTACTATTAAGTTACAACGTATAACGTTATATTGGATCACTATATAGTGCATAACGTTATATACTATTTCGTAATAACGTATAAAGTTATGAACTGTTAAGTTATAACGTATAACGTTATATTGGATCACTATATGATGTATAACTGTATATACTATTATGTTAAAACGTATAACGTTATGTATTATTACGTTACAACGAATAACGTTATGTAGTATTACGTTATAACGTATAACGATATATTGGATCACTATATGATGTACAACGTGACGTACTATTACGTTACATCGAACAACGTTATATTGGATCACTATATGTCGTATAACGTTATATACTATTACGCTACAACGTAAAATGTTATGTACTATTACGTTATAACGTATAACGTTATATTGGATCACTACATGACGTATAACGTTATGTACTATTACGTTATAACGTATAAAGATATGAAATATTAAGTTATAACGTATAACGTTATATTGAATCACTATATGATGTATAACGTTACATAGTATTACGTTACAACGAATAACGTTATGTACTATTAAGTTATAACGTATAACGTTATGTACTATTACGTTATAACGTATAACGTTTTATTGGATCACTATATGATGTATAAGGTTATATACTATTAGGTTACATCGTATAACATTATGTACTCTTACGTTATAACGTATAACGTTATATTGTATCACTATATGGTGCATAACGTTATATACTATTACGTAATAGCGTATAAAGTTATGAACTATTAAGTTATAACGTATAACGTTATATTGGATCACTATATGATGTATAACGATATATGCTATTACGTTACAACGTATAACGTTATGAACTATTACGTTACAACGTAAAATGTTATGTACTATTACGTTATAACGTATAACGTTATATTGGATCACTACATGACGTATAACGTTATGTACTATTACGTTATAACGTATAAAGATATGAAATATTAAGTTATAACGTATAACGTTATATTGAATCACTATATGATGTATAACGTTACATAGTATTACGTTACAACGAATGACGTTATGTACTCTTACTTTATAGCGTATAACGTTATATTGGATCACTATATGGTGCAGAACGATATACTATTACGTATTAACGTATAAAGTTATGAACTATTAAGTTATAACGTATAACGTTATATTGGATCACTATATGACGTATAACGTTATATACTATTACGTTACAACCTATAATGTTATGAATTAATACGTTAGAACGAATAACGTTATGTACTATTACGCTATAACGTATATCGTCATATTAGATCACTGTATAATGTATAACGTTAAATACTATTACGTTACAACGTATAACGTTATGTACTATTAAGGTATAACGTATAACGTTATATTGGATCACTATATGATGTATAACGTTACACACTATTACATTAAATCGTATAACGTTAGATTGGATGACTATATGATGTATAATGTCATATACTATTACGTTACAACGTATAACGTTATGTACCATTACGTTATAACGTACAACGTTCGATTGGATCACTGTATGATGTATAACGTTAAATACTATTACGTTACAACGTATAACGTTATGTACTATTACGTCAAAACGAATAACGTTATATTGGATCACTATATGATGTATAACGT
Source organism: Bombus affinis (assembly GCF_024516045.1). Classification (NCBI taxonomy): domain Eukaryota; kingdom Metazoa; phylum Arthropoda; class Insecta; order Hymenoptera; family Apidae; genus Bombus; species Bombus affinis. The sequence continues at coordinate 106,701 of NW_026108985.1, read as the reverse complement.
TACATACTATTACGTTACATCGAATAACGTTATATTGGATCACTATATGACGTATAACGTTATATACAATTACGTTAGGACGTATAACGTTATGTATTATTACGTTACAACGAATAACGTTATGTACTATTACGTTATAACGTATAACGTTATATTGGATCACTATATGGTGCATAACGTTATATAGTATTACGTAATAACGTATAAAGTTGTGAACTATTAAGTTATAACGTATGACGGTATATTGGATCACTATATGGTGCATAACGTTATATACTATTACGTAATAACGTATAAAGTTATGATCTATTAAGTTATAGCGTATAACGTTATATTGGATCACTATATTGTGCATAACGTTATATACTATTACGTTACAACGTATAACGTTGTGTACTATTACGATATAACGTATAACGTTATATTGGGTCGCTATATGCTGCATAACGTTATATACTATTACGTAATAACGTACAAAGTTATGAACTATTAAGTTATAACGTATAACGTTATTTTGGATCACTATATGATCTATAACGATATATACTATTACGTTACAACGTATAACGTTATGAACTATTACGTCACAACGTACAACGTTATGTACTATTACGTTATAACGTATAACGTTATATTGCATCTCTATATGATATATAACGTTACACACTATTACGGTATAACGTATAACGTTATATTGGATCACTATATGGTGTATAACGTTATATACTATTACGTAATAACGTATAAAGTTGTGAACTATTAAGTTATAACGTATAACGTTATATTGGACCACTATATGATCTATAACGATATATACTATTACGTTACAACGTATAACGTTATGAACTATTACGTTACAACGTACAACGTTATGTACTATTACGTTATAACGTATAACGTTATATTGCATCACTATATGATATATAACGTTACACACTATTACGGTATAACGTATAACGTTATATTGGATCACTATATGATGTATAACGTTATATACTATTACGTAATAACGTATAGAGTTGTGAGCTATTAAGTTATAACGTATAACGTTATATTGGATCACTATATGATCTATAACGATATATACTATTACGTTACAACGTATAACGTTATGAACTATTACGTTACAACGTACAACGTTATGTACTATTACGTTATAACGTATAACGTCATGTACTATTAAGTTATAACGTATAACATTATATTGTATCACTATATTGTGCATAACGTTATATACTATGACGTTACAACGTGTAACGTTATGTACTATTACGATATAACGTATAACGTTATATTGGATCACTATATGGTGCATAACGTTATATACTATTACGTAATAACGTATAAAGTTATGAACTATTAAGTTATAACATATAGCGTTATTTTGGATCACTATATGATGTATAACGATATATACTGTTACGTTACAACGTATAACGTTATGAACTATTACGCTGCAACGTACAATGTTATGTACTATTACGTTATAACGTATAACGTTATGTACTATTAAGTTATAACGTATAACGTTCTATTGGATCACTATATTGTGCATAACGTTATATACTATTACGTAGTAACGTATAAAGTTATGAAATATTACGTTATAACGTATAACGTTATGTATTATTAAGTGATAACGTATAACGTTATATTGGATCACTATATAGTGCATAACGTTATATACTATTTCGTAATAACGTATAAAGTTATGAACTGTTATGTTATAACGTATAACGTTATATTGGATCACTATATGATGTATAACGTTATATACTATTATGTTAAAACGTATAACGTTATGTATTATTACGTTACAACGAATAACGTTATGTAGTATTACGTTATAACGTATAACGTTATATTGGATCACTATATGATGTACAACGTGACGTACTATTACGTTACATCGAATAACTTTATATTGGATCACTATATGTCGTATAACGTTATATACTATTACGCTACAACGTATAACGTTATGTATTATTACGTTACAACGAATAACGTTATGTACTATTAAGTTATAACGTATAACGTTATGTACTATTACGTTATAACATATAACGTTATATTGGATCACTATATGATGTATAAGGTTATATACTATTACGCTACATCGTATAACATTATGTACTCTTACGTTATAACGTATAACGTTATATTGGATCACTATATGGTGCATAACGTTATATACTATTAAGTAATAACGTATATAGTTATGAACTATTAAGTTATAACGTATAACGTTATATTGGATCACTATATGATGTATAACGATATATGCTATTACGTTACAACGTATAACGTTATGAACTATTACGTTACAACGTAAAATGTTATGTACTATTAAGTTATAACGTATAAAGATATGAAATATTAAGTTATAACGTATAACGTTATATTGAATCACTATATGATGTATAACGTTACATAGTATTACGTTACAACGAATGACGTTATGTACTCTTACTTTATAGCGTATAACGTTATATTGGATCACTATATGGTGCATAACGATATACTATTACGTATTAACGTATAAAGTTATGAACTATTAAGTTATAACGGACAACGTTATATTGGATCACTATATGACGTATAACGTTATATACTATTACGTTACAACCTATAACGTTATGTATTAATACGTTACAACGAATAACGTTATGTACTATTAAGTTATAACGTATAACGTTATGTACTATTACGTTATAACGTATAACGTTATATTGGATCACTATATGATGTATAACGTGACATACTATTACGTTACATCGAATAACGATATATTGGATCACTGTATGTCGTACAACGTTATATACTATTACGTTACAACGTATAACGTTATGTATTATTCCGTTACAACGAATAACGTTATGTACTATTAAATTATATCGTATATCGTTATGTACTATTACGTTATAACGTATAACGTTATATTGGATCACTATATGATGTATAAGGTTATATACTATTACGTTACATCGTATAACATTATGTACTCTTACGTTATAACGTATAACGTTATTTTGGATCACTATATGATGTATAACGATATATACTGTTACGTTACAACGTATAACGTTATGAAATATTAAGTTATAACGTATAACGTTATATTGGATCACTATATGATGTATAAGGTTATATACTATTACGTTACATCGTATAACATTATGTACTCTTACGTTATAACGTATAACGTTATTTTGGATCACTATATGATGTATAACGATATATACTGTTACGTTACAACGTATAACGTTATGAACTATTAAGTTATAACGTATAACGTTATATTGGATCACTATATGATGTATAACGATATATACTATTACGTTACAACGTATAAAGTTATGAACTATTACGTTATAACGTATAACGTTATATTGGATCACTATATGATGTATAACGATATATGCTATTACGTTACAACGTATAACGTTATGAACTATTACGTTACAACGTAAAATGTTATGTACTATTACGTTATAACGTATAACGTTATATTGGATCACTACATGACGTATAACGTTATATACTATTACGTTACAACCTATAACGTTATGTACTATTACGTTATAACGTATAAAGATATGAAATATTAAGTTATAACGTATAACGTTATATTGAATCACTATATGATGTATAACGTTACATAGTATTACGTTACAACGAATGACGTTATGTACTCTTACTTTATAGCGTATAACGTTATATTGGATCACTATATGACGTATAACGTTATATACTATTACGTTACAACCTATAATGTTATGTATTAATACGTTACAACGAATAACGTTATGTACTATTACGTTATAACGTATATCGTTATATTAGGTCATTGTATGATGTATAACGTTAAATACTATTACGTTACAACGTATAACGTTATGTACTATTAAGTTATAACGTATAACGTTATATTGGATCACTGTATGATGTATAACGTTACACACTATTACATTAAATCGTACAACGTTAGATTGGATCACTATATGATGTATAATGTCATATACTATTACGTTACGACGTATAACGTTATGGATTATTACGTTACAACGAATAACGTTATGTACTATTACGTTATAACGCATAACGTTATATTGGATCACTATATGATGTATAAGGTTATATACTATTACGTTACATCGTATAACATTATGTACTCTTACGGTATAACGTATAACGTTATATTGCATCACTATATGATATATAACGTTACACACTATTACGGTAATACGTATAACGTTATATTGGATCACTATATGATATATAACGTTACACACCATTACGGTATAACGTATAACGTTATATTGGATCACTATATAGTGCATAACGTTATAAACTATTTCGTAATAACGTACAAAGTTATGAACTGTTAAGTTATAACGTATAACGTTATATTGGATCACTATATGATGTATAACGATATATGCTATTACGTTACAACGTAAAACGTTATGAACTATTACGTTACAACGTAAAATGTTATGTACTATTACGTTATAACGTATAACGTTATATTGGATCACTATATAGTGCATAACGTTATATACTATTTCGTAATAACGTACAAAGTTATGAACTGTTAAGTTATAACGTATAACGTTATATTGCATCACTATATGATATATAACGTTACACACTATTACGGTAATACGTATAACGTTATATTGGATCACTATATGATATATAACGTTACACACTATTACGGTATAACGTATAACGTTATATTGGATCACTATATAGTGCATAACGTTATAAACTATTTCGTAATAACGTACAAAGTTATGAACTGTTAAGTTATAACGTATAACGTTATATTGGATCACTATATGATGTATAAGGTTATATACTATTACGTTACATCGTATAACATTATGTACTCTTACGGTATAACGTATAACGTTATATTGCATCACTATATGATATATAACGTTACACACTATTACGGTAATACGTATAACGTTATATTGGATCACTACATGACGTATAACGTTATATACTATTACGTTACAACCTATAACGTTATGTACTATTACGTTATAACGTATAAAGATATGAAATATTAAGTTATAACGTATAACGTTATATTGAATCACTATATGATGTATAACGTTACATAGTATTACGTTACAACGAATGACGTTATGTACTCTTACTTTATAGCGTATAACGTTATATTGGATCACTATATGACGTATAACGTTATATACTATTACGTTACAACGTATAACGTTATGTACTATTACGTCAAAACGAATAACGTTATATTGTATCACTATATGGTGCATAACGTTATATACTATTACGTAATAGCGTATAACGTTATGTACTATTAAGTTACAACGTATAACGTTATATTGGATCACTATATAGTGCATAACGTTATATACTATTTCGTAATAACGTATAAAGTTATGAACTGTTAAGTTATAACGTATAACGTTATATTGGATCACTATATGATGTATAACTGTATATACTATTATGTTAAAACGTATAACGTTATGTATTATTACGTTACAACGAATAACGTTATGTAGTATTACGTTATAACGTATAACGATATATTGGATCACTATATGATGTACAACGTGACGTACTATTACGTTACATCGAACAACGTTATATTGGATCACTATATGTCGTATAACGTTATATACTATTACGCTACAACGTATAACGTTATGTATTATTACGTTACAACGAATAACGTTATGTACTATTAAGTTATAACGTATAACGTTATGTACTATTACGTTATAACGTATAACGTTTTATTGGATCACTATATGATGTATAAGGTTATATACTATTACGTTACATCGTATAACATTATGTACTCTTACGTTATAACGTATAACGTTATATTGTATCACTATATGGTGCATAACGTTATATACTATTACGTAATAGCGTATAAAGTTATGAACTATTAAGTTATAACGTATAACGTTATATTGGATCACTATATGATGTATAACGATATATGCTATTACGTTACAACGTATAACGTTATGAACTATTACGTTACAACGTAAAATGTTATGTACTATTACGTTATAACGTATAACGTTATATTGGATCACTACATGACGTATAACGTTATATACTATTACGTTACAACCTATAACGTTATGTACTATTACGTTATAACGTATAAAGATATGAAATATTAAGTTATAACGTATAACGTTATATTGAATCACTATATGATGTATAACGTTACATAGTATTACGTTACAACGAATGACGTTATGTACTCTTACTTTATAGCGTATAACGTTATATTGGATCACTATATGGTGCAGAACGATATACTATTACGTATTAACGTATAAAGTTATGAACTATTAAGTTATAACGTATAACGTTATATTGGATCACTATATGACGTATAACGTTATATACTATTACGTTACAACCTATAATGTTATGAATTAATACGTTAGAACGAATAACGTTATGTACTATTACGTTATAACGTATATCGTCATATTAGATCACTGTATAATGTATAACGTTAAATACTATTACGTTACAACGTATAACGTTATGTACTATTAAGGTATAACGTATAACGTTATATTGGATCACTATATGATGTATAACGTTACACACTATTACATTAAATCGTATATCGTTAGATTGGATGACTATATGATGTATAATGTCATATACTATTACGTTACAACGTATAACGTTATGTACCATTACGTTATAACGTACAACGTTCGATTGGATCACTGTATGATGTATAACGTTAAATACTATTACGTTACAACGTATAACGTTATGTACTATTACGTCAAAACGAATAACGTTATATTGGATCACTATATGATGTATAACGTTACATACTATTACGTTACATCGAATAACGTTATATTGGATCACTATATGACGTATAACGTTATATACAATTACGTTAGGACGTATAACGTTATGTATTATTACGTTACAACGAATAACGTTATGTACTATTACGTTATAACGTATAACGTTATATTGGATCACTATATGGTGCATAACGTTATATAGTATTACGTAATAACGTATAAAGTTGTGAACTATTAAGTTATAACGTATGACGGTATATTGGATCACTATATGGTGCATAACGTTATATACTATTACGTAATAACGTATAAAGTTATGATCTATTAAGTTATAGCGTATAACGTTATATTGGATCACTATATTGTGCATAACGTTATATACTATTACGTTACAACGTATAACGTTGTGTACTATTACGATATAACGTATAACGTTATATTGGATCACTATATGATGTATAAGGTTATATACTATTACGCTACATCGTATAACATTATGTACTCTTACGTTATAACGTATAACGTTATATTGGATCACTATATGGTGCATAACGTTATATACTATTAAGTAATAACGTATATAGTTATGAACTATTAAGTTATAACGTATAACGTTATATTGGATCACTATATGATGTATAACGATATATGCTATTACGTTACAACGTATAACGTTATGAACTATTACGTTACAACGTAAAATGTTATGTACTATTAAGTTATAACGTATAAAGATATGAAATATTAAGTTATAACGTATAACGTTATATTGAATCACTATATGATGTATAACGTTACATAGTATTACGTTACAACGAATGACGTTATGTACTCTTACTTTATAGCGTATAACGTTATATTGGATCACTATATGGTGCATAACGATATACTATTACGTATTAACGTATAAAGTTATGAACTATTAAGTTATAACGTACAACGTTATATTGGATCACTATATGACGTATAACGTTATATACTATTACGTTACAACCTATAACGTTATGTATTAATACGTTACAACGAATAACGTTATGTACTATTAAGTTATAACGTATAACGTTATGTACTATTACGTTATAACGTATAACGTTATATTGGATCACTATATGATGTATAACGTGACATACTATTACGTTACATCGAATAACGATATATTGGATCACTGTATGTCGTACAACGTTATATACTATTACGTTACAACGTATAACGTTATGTATTATTCCGTTACAACGAATAACGTTATGTACTATTAAATTATATCGTATATCGTTATGTACTATTACGTTATAACGTATAACGTTATATTGGATCACTATATGATGTATAAGGTTATATACTATTACGTTACATCGTATAACATTATGTACTCTTACGTTATAACGTATAACGTTATTTTGGATCACTATATGATGTATAACGATATATACTGTTACGTTACAACGTATAACGTTATGAACTATTAAGTTATAACGTATAACGTTATATTGGATCACTATATGATGTATAAGGTTATATACTATTACGTTACATCGTATAACATTATGTACTCTTACGTTATAACGTATAACGTTATTTTGGATCACTATATGATGTATAACGATATATACTGTTACGTTACAACGTATAACGTTATGAACTATTAAGTTATAACGTATAACGTTATATTGGATCACTATATGATGTATAACGATATATACTATTACGTTACAACGTATAAAGTTATGAACTATTACGTTATAACGTATAACGTTATATTGGATCACTATATGATGTATAACGATATATGCTATTACGTTACAACGTATAACGTTATGAACTATTACGTTACAACGTAAAATGTTATGTACTATTACGTTATAACGTATAACGTTATATTGGATCACTACATGACGTATAACGTTATATACTATTACGTTACAACCTATAACGTTATGTACTATTACGTTATAACGTATAAAGATATGAAATATTAAGTTATAACGTATAACGTTATATTGAATCACTATATGATGTATAACGTTACATAGTATTACGTTACAACGAATGACGTTATGTACTCTTACTTTATAGCGTATAACGTTATATTGGATCACTATATGACGTATAACGTTATATACTATTACGTTACAACCTATAATGTTATGTATTAATACGTTACAACGAATAACGTTATGTACTATTACGTTATAACGTATATCGTTATATTAGGTCATTGTATGATGTATAACGTTAAATACTATTACGTTACAACGTATAACGTTATGTACTATTAAGTTATAACGTATAACGTTATATTGGATCACTGTATGATGTATAACGTTACACACTATTACATTAAATCGTACAACGTTAGATTGGATCACTATATGATGTATAATGTCATATACTATTACGTTACGACGTATAACGTTATGGATTATTACGTTACAACGAATAACGTTATGTACTATTACGTTATAACGCATAACGTTATATTGGATCACTATATGATGTATAAGGTTATATACTATTACGTTACATCGTATAACATTATGTACTCTTACGGTATAACGTATAACGTTATATTGCATCACTATATGATATATAACGTTACACACTATTACGGTAATACGTATAACGTTATATTGGATCACTATATGATATATAACGTTACACACCATTACGGTATAACGTATAACGTTATATTGGATCACTATATAGTGCATAACGTTATAAACTATTTCGTAATAACGTACAAAGTTATGAACTGTTAAGTTATAACGTATAACGTTATATTGGATCACTATATGATGTATAACGATATATGCTATTACGTTACAACGTAAAACGTTATGAACTATTACGTTACAACGTAAAATGTTATGTACTATTACGTTATAACGTATAACGTTATATTGGATCACTATATAGTGCATAACGTTATATACTATTTCGTAATAACGTACAAAGTTATGAACTGTTAAGTTATAACGTATAACGTTATATTGCATCACTATATGATATATAACGTTACACACTATTACGGTAATACGTATAACGTTATATTGGATCACTATATGATATATAACGTTACACACTATTACGGTATAACGTATAACGTTATATTGGATCACTATATAGTGCATAACGTTATAAACTATTTCGTAATAACGTACAAAGTTATGAACTGTTAAGTTATAACGTATAACGTTATATTGGATCACTATATGATGTATAAGGTTATATACTATTACGTTACATCGTATAACATTATGTACTCTTACGGTATAACGTATAACGTTATATTGCATCACTATATGATATATAACGTTACACACTATTACGGTAATACGTATAACGTTATATTGGATCACTACATGACGTATAACGTTATATACTATTACGTTACAACCTATAACGTTATGTACTATTACGTTATAACGTATAAAGATATGAAATATTAAGTTATAACGTATAACGTTATATTGAATCACTATATGATGTATAACGTTACATAGTATTACGTTACAACGAATGACGTTATGTACTCTTACTTTATAGCGTATAACGTTATATTGGATCACTATATGACGTATAACGTTATATACTATTACGTTACAACGTATAACGTTATGTACTATTACGTCAAAACGAATAACGTTATATTGTATCACTATATGGTGCATAACGTTATATACTATTACGTAATAGCGTATAACGTTATGTACTATTAAGTTACAACGTATAACGTTATATTGGATCACTATATAGTGCATAACGTTATATACTATTTCGTAATAACGTATAAAGTTATGAACTGTTAAGTTATAACGTATAACGTTATATTGGATCACTATATGATGTATAACTGTATATACTATTATGTTAAAACGTATAACGTTATGTATTATTACGTTACAACGAATAACGTTATGTAGTATTACGTTATAACGTATAACGATATATTGGATCACTATATGATGTACAACGTGACGTACTATTACGTTACATCGAACAACGTTATATTGGATCACTATATGTCGTATAACGTTATATACTATTACGCTACAACGTATAACGTTATGTATTATTACGTTACAACGAATAACGTTATGTACTATTAAGTTATAACGTATAACGTTATGTACTATTACGTTATAACGTATAACGTTTTATTGGATCACTATATGATGTATAAGGTTATATACTATTACGTTACATCGTATAACATTATGTACTCTTACGTTATAACGTATAACGTTATATTGTATCACTATATGGTGCATAACGTTATATACTATTACGTAATAGCGTATAAAGTTATGAACTATTAAGTTATAACGTATAACGTTATATTGGATCACTATATGATGTATAACGATATATGCTATTACGTTACAACGTATAACGTTATGAACTATTACGTTACAACGTAAAATGTTATGTACTATTACGTTATAACGTATAACGTTATATTGGATCACTACATGACGTATAACGTTATATACTATTACGTTACAACCTATAACGTTATGTACTATTACGTTATAACGTATAAAGATATGAAATATTAAGTTATAACGTATAACGTTATATTGAATCACTATATGATGTATAACGTTACATAGTATTACGTTACAACGAATGACGTTATGTACTCTTACTTTATAGCGTATAACGTTATATTGGATCACTATATGGTGCATAACGATATACTATTACGTATTAACGTATAAAGTTATGAACTATTAAGTTATAACGTATAACGTTATATTGGATCACTATATGACGTATAACGTTATATACTATTACGTTACAACCTATAATGTTATGAATTAATACGTTAGAACGAATAACGTTATGTACTATTACGTTATAACGTATATCGTCATATTAGATCACTGTATAATGTATAACGTTAAATACTATTACGTTACAACGTATAACGTTATGTACTATTAAGGTATAACGTATAACGTTATATTGGATCACTATATGATGTATAACGTTACACACTATTACATTAAATCGTATATCGTTAGATTGGATGACTATATGATGTATAATGTCATATACTATTACGTTACAACGTATAACGTTATGTACCATTACGTTATAACGTACAACGTTCGATTGGATCACTGTATGATGTATAACGTTAAATACTATTACGTTACAACGTATAACGTTATGTACTATTACGTCAAAACGAATAACGTTATATTGGATCACTATATGATGTATAACGTTACATACTATTACGTTACATCGAATAACGTTATATTGGATCACTATATGACGTATAACGTTATATACAATTACGTTAGGACGTATAACGTTATGTATTATTACGTTACAACGAATAACGTTATGTACTATTACGTTATAACGTATAACGTTATATTGGATCACTATATGGTGCATAACGTTATATAGTATTACGTAATAACGTATAAAGTTGTGAACTATTAAGTTATAACGTATGACGGTATATTGGATCACTATATGGTGCATAACGTTATATACTATTACGTAATAACGTATAAAGTTATGATCTATTAAGTTATAGCGTATAACGTTATATTGGATCACTATATTGTGCATAACGTTATATACTATTACGTTACAACGTATAACGTTGTGTACTATTACGATATAACGTATAACGTTATATTGGGTCGCTATATGCTGCATAACGTTATATACTATTACGTAATAACGTACAAAGTTATGAACTATTAAGTTATAACGTATAACGTTATTTTGGATCACTATATGATCTATAACGATATATACTATTACGTTACAACGTATAACGTTATGAACTATTACGTCACAACGTACAACGTTATGTACTATTACGTTATAACGTATAACGTTATATTGCATCTCTATATGATATATAACGTTACACACTATTACGGTATAACGTATAACGTTATATTGGATCACTATATGGTGTATAACGTTATATACTATTACGTAATAACGTATAAAGTTGTGAACTATTAAGTTATAACGTATAACGTTATATTGGACCACTATATGATCTATAACGATATATACTATTACGTTACAACGTATAACGTTATGAACTATTACGTTACAACGTACAACGTTATGTACTATTACGTTATAACGTATAACGTTATATTGCATCACTATATGATATATAACGTTACACACTATTACGGTATAACGTATAACGTTATATTGGATCACTATATGATGTATAACGTTATATACTATTACGTAATAACGTATAGAGTTGTGAGCTATTAAGTTATAACGTATAACGTTATATTGGATCACTATATGATCTATAACGATATATACTATTACGTTACAACGTATAACGTTATGAACTATTACGTTACAACGTACAACGTTATGTACTATTACGTTATAACGTATAACGTCATGTACTATTAAGTTATAACGTATAACATTATATTGTATCACTATATTGTGCATAACGTTATATACTATGACGTTACAACGTGTAACGTTATGTACTATTACGATATAACGTATAACGTTATATTGGATCACTATATGGTGCATAACGTTATATACTATTACGTAATAACGTATAAAGTTATGAACTATTAAGTTATAACATATAGCGTTATTTTGGATCACTATATGATGTATAACGATATATACTGTTACGTTACAACGTATAACGTTATGAACTATTACGCTGCAACGTACAATGTTATGTACTATTACGTTATAACGTATAACGTTATGTACTATTAAGTTATAACGTATAACGTTCTATTGGATCACTATATTGTGCATAACGTTATATACTATTACGTAGTAACGTATAAAGTTATGAAATATTACGTTATAACGTATAACGTTATGTATTATTAAGTGATAACGTATAACGTTATATTGGATCACTATATAGTGCATAACGTTATATACTATTTCGTAATAACGTATAAAGTTATGAACTGTTATGTTATAACGTATAACGTTATATTGGATCACTATATGATGTATAACGTTATATACTATTATGTTAAAACGTATAACGTTATGTATTATTACGTTACAACGAATAACGTTATGTAGTATTACGTTATAACGTATAACGTTATATTGGATCACTATATGATGTACAACGTGACGTACTATTACGTTACATCGAATAACTTTATATTGGATCACTATATGTCGTATAACGTTATATACTATTACGCTACAACGTATAACGTTATGTATTATTACGTTACAACGAATAACGTTATGTACTATTAAGTTATAACGTATAACGTTATGTACTATTACGTTATAACGTATAACGTTATATTGGATCACTATATGATGTATAAGGTTATATACTATTACGCTACATCGTATAACATTATGTACTCTTACGTTATAACGTATAACGTTATATTGGATCACTATATGGTGCATAACGTTATATACTATTAAGTAATAACGTATATAGTTATGAACTATTAAGTTATAACGTATAACGTTATATTGGATCACTATATGATGTATAACGATATATGCTATTACGTTACAACGTATAACGTTATGAACTATTACGTTACAACGTAAAATGTTATGTACTATTAAGTTATAACGTATAAAGATATGAAATATTAAGTTATAACGTATAACGTTATATTGAATCACTATATGATGTATAACGTTACATAGTATTACGTTACAACGAATGACGTTATGTACTCTTACTTTATAGCGTATAACGTTATATTGGATCACTATATGGTGCATAACGATATACTATTACGTATTAACGTATAAAGTTATGAACTATTAAGTTATAACGTACAACGTTATATTGGATCACTATATGACGTATAACGTTATATACTATTACGTTACAACCTATAACGTTATGTATTAATACGTTACAACGAATAACGTTATGTACTATTAAGTTATAACGTATAACGTTATGTACTATTACGTTATAACGTATAACGTTATATTGGATCACTATATGATGTATAACGTGACACACTATTACGTTACATCGAATAACGATATATTGGATCACTGTATGTCGTACAACGTTATATACTATTACGTTACAACGTATAACGTTATGTATTATTCCGTTACAACGAATAACGTTATGTACTATTAAATTATATCGTATATCGTTATGTACTATTACGTTATAACGTATAACGTTATATTGGATCACTATATGATGTATAAGGTTATATACTATTACGTTACATCGTATAACATTATGTACTCTTACGTTATAACGTATAACGTTATTTTGGATCACTATATGATGTATAACGATATATACTGTTACGTTACAACGTATAACGTTATGAACTATTAAGTTATAACGTATAACGTTATATTGGATCACTATATGATGTATAACGATATATACTATTACGTTACAACGTATAAAGTTATGAACTATTACGTTATAACGTATAACGTTATATTGGATCACTATATGATGTATAACGATATATGCTATTACGTTACAACGTATAACGTTATGAACTATTACGTTACAACGAATAACGTTATGTACTATTACGTTATAACGTATATCGTTATATTAGATCATTGTATGATGCATAACGTTAAATACTATTACGTTACAACGTATAACGTTATGTACTATTAAGTTATAACGTATAACGTTATATTGGATCACTGTATGATGTATAACGTTACACACTATTACATTAAATCGTACAACGTTAGATTGGATCACTATATGATGTATAATGTCATATACTATTACGTTACGACGTATAACGTTATGGATTATTACGTTACAACGAATAACGTTATGTACTATTACGTTATAACGCATAACGTTATATTGGATCACTATATGATGTATAAGGTTATATACTATTACGTTACATCGTATAACATTATGTACTCTTACGGTATAACGTATAACGTTATATTGCATCACTATATGATATATAACGTTACACACTATTACGGTAATACGTATAACGTTATATTGGATCACTATATGATATATAACGTTACACACTATTACGGTATAACGTATAACGTTATATTGGATCACTATATAGTGCATAACGTTATAAACTATTTCGTAATAACGTACAAAGTTATGAACTGTTAAGCTATAACGTATAACGTTATATTGGATCACTATATGATGTATAACGATATATGCTATTACGTTACAACGTAAAAAGTTATGAACTATTACGTTACAACGTAAAATGTTATGTACTATTACGTTATAACGTATAACGTTATATTGGATCACTATATAGTGCATAACGTTATATACTATTTCGTAATAACGTACAAAGTTATGAACTGTTAAGTTATAACGTATAACGTTATATTGCATCACTATATGATATATAACGTTACACACTATTACGGTAATACGTATAACGTTATATTGGATCACTATATGATATATAACGTTACACACTATTACGGTATAACGTATAACGTTATATTGGATCACTATATAGTGCATAACGTTATAAACTATTTCGTAATAACGTACAAAGTTATGAACTGTTAAGTTATAACGTATAACGTTATATTGGATCACTATATGATGTATAAGGTTATATACTATTACGTTACATCGTATAACATTATGTACTCTTACGGTATAACGTATAACGTTATATTGCATCACTATATGATATATAACGTTACACACTATTACGGTAATACGTATAACGTTATATTGGATCACTACATGACGTATAACGTTATATACTATTACGTTACAACCTATAACGTTATGTACTATTACGTTATAACGTATAAAGATATGAAATATTAAGTTATAACGTATAACGTTATATTGAATCACTATATGATGTATAACGTTACATAGTATTACGTTACAACGAATGACGTTATGTACTCTTACTTTATAGCGTATAACGTTATATTGGATCACTATATGACGTATAACGTTATATACTATTACGTTACAACGTATAACGTTATGAACTATTACGTTACAACGTAAAATGTTATGTACTATTACGTTATAACGTATAACGTTATATTGGATCACTATATAGTGCATAACGTTATATACTATTTCGTAATAACGTATAAAGTCATGAACTATTAAGTTATAACGTATAACGTTATTTTGGATCACTATATGATGTATAACGGTATATACTGTTACGTTACAACGTATAACGTTATGAACTATTACGCTGCAACGTACAACGTTATGTACTATTACGTTATAACGTATAACGTTATGTACTATTAAGTTATAACGTATAACGTTCTATTGGATCACTATATTGTGCATAACATTATATACTATTACGTAATAACGTATAAAGTTATTAAATATTACGCTATAACGTATAACGTTATGTACTATTAAGTTACAACGTATAACGTTATATTGGATCACTATATAGTGCATAACGTTATATACTATTTCGTAATAACGTATAAAGTTATGAACTGTTAAGTTATAACGTATAACGTTATATTGGATCACTATATGATGTATAACTGTATATACTATTATGTTAAAACGTATAACGTTATGTATTATTACGTTACAACGAATAACGTTATGTAGTATTACGTTATAACGTATAACGATATATTGGATCACTATATGATGTACAACGTGACGTACTATTACGTTACATCGAACAACGTTATATTGGATCACTATATGTCGTATAACGTTATATACTATTACGCTACAACGTATAACGTTATGTATTATTACGTTACAACGAATAACGTTATGTACTATTAAGTTATAACGTATAACGTTATGTACTATTACGTTATAACGTATAACGTTTTATTGGATCACTATATGATGTATAAGGTTATATACTATTACGTTACATCGTATAACATTATGTACTCTTACGTTATAACGTATAACGTTATATTGTATCACTATATGGTGCATAACGTTATATACTATTACGTAATAGCGTATAAAGTTATGAACTATTAAGTTATAACGTATAACGTTATATTGGATCACTATATGATGTATAACGATATATGCTATTACGTTACAACGTATAACGTTATGAACTATTACGTTACAACGTAAAATGTTATGTACTATTACGTTATAACGTATAACGTTATATTGGATCACTACATGACGTATAACGTTATATACTATTACGTTACAACCTATAACGTTATGTACTATTACGTTATAACGTATAAAGATATGAAATATTAAGTTATAACGTATAACGTTATATTGAATCACTATATGATGTATAACGTTACATAGTATTACGTTACAACGAATGACGTTATGTACTCTTACTTTATAGCGTATAACGTTATATTGGATCACTATATGGTGCAGAACTATATACTATTACGTATTAACGTATAAAGTTATGAACTATTAAGTTATAACGTATAACGTTATATTGGATCACTATATGACGTATAACGTTATATACTATTACGTTACGACCTATAATGTTATGAATTAATACGTTAGAACGAATAACGTTATGTACTATTACGTTATAACGTATATCGTCATATTAGATCACTGTATAATGTATAACGTTAAATACTATTACGTTACAACGTATAACGTTATGTACTATTAAGGTATAACGTATAACGTTATATTGGATCACTATATGATGTATAACGTTACACACTATTACATTAAATCGTATAACGTTAGATTGGATGACTATATGATGTATAATGTCATATACTATTACGTTACAACGTATAACGTTATGTACCATTACGTTATAACGTACAACGTTCGATTGGATCACTGTATGATGTATAACGTTAAATACTATTACGTTACAACGTATAACGTTATGTACTATTACGTCAAAACGAATAACGTTATATTGGATCACTATATGATGTATAACGTTACATACTATTACGTTACAACGTATAACGTTATGTACCATTACGTTATAACGTACAACGTTCGATTGGATCACTGTATGATGTATAACGTTAAATACTATTACGTTACAACGTATAACGTTATGTACTATTACGTCAAAACGAATAACGTTATATTGGATCACTATATGATGTATAACGTTACATACTATTACGTTACATCGAATAACGTTATATTGGATCACTATATGACGTATAACGTTATATACAATTACGTTAGGACGTATAACGTTATGTATTATTACGTTACAACGAATAACGTTATGTACTATTACGTTATAACGTATAACGTTATATTGGATCACTATATGGTGCATAACGTTATATAGTATTACGTAATAACGTATAAAGTTGTGAACTATTAAGTTATAACGTATAACGGTATATTGGATCACTATATGGTGCATAACGTTATATACTATTACGTAATAACGTATAAAGTTATGATCTATTAAGTTATAGCGTATAATGTTATATTGGATCACTATATTGTGCATAACGTTATATACTATTACGTTACAACGTATAACGTTGTGTACTATTACGATATAACGTATAACGTTATATTGGGTCGCTATATGCTGCATAACGTTATATACTATTACGTAATAACGTACAAAGTTATGAACTATTAAGTTATAACGTATAACGTTATATTGGATCACTGTATGATGTATAACGTTACACACTATTACATTAAATCGTACAACGTTAGATTGGATCACTATATGATGTATAATGTCATATACTATTACGTTACGACGTATAACGTTATGGATTATTACGTTACAACGAATAACGTTATGTACTATTACGTTATAACGCATAACGTTATATTGGATCACTATATGATGTATAAGGTTATATACTATTACGTTACATCGTATAACATTATGTACTCTTACGGTATAACGTATAACGTTATATTGCATCACTATATGATATATAACGTTACACACTATTACGGTAATACGTATAACGTTATATTGGATCACTATATGATGTATAACGATATATGCTATTACGTTACAACGTAAAACGTTATGAACTATTACGTTACAACGTAAAATGTTATGTACTATTACGTTATAACGTATAACGTTATATTGGATCACTATATAGTGCATAACGTTATATACTATTTCGTAATAACGTACAAAGTTATGAAATGTTAAGTTATAACGTATAACGTTATATTGCATCACTATATGATATATAACGTTACACACTATTACGATAATACGTATAACGTTATATTGGATCACTATATGATATATAACGTTACACACTATTACGGTATAACGTATAACGTTATATTGGATCACTATATAGTGCATAACGTTATAAACTATTTCGTAATAACGTACAAAGTTATGAACTGTTAAGTTATAACGTATAACGTTATATTGGATCACTATATGATGTATAAGGTTATATACTATTACGTTACATCGTATAACATTATGTACTCTTACGGTATAACGTATAACGTTATATTGCATCACTATATGATATATAACGTTACACACTATTACGGTAATACGTATAACGTTATATTGGATCACTACATGACGTATAACGTTATATACTATTACGTTACAACCTATAACGTTATGTACTATTACGTTATAACGTATAAAGATATGAAATATTAAGTTATAACGTATAACGTTATATTGAATCACTATATGATGTATAACGTTACATAGTATTACGTTACAACGAATGACGTTATGTACTCTTACTTTATAGCGTATAACGTTATATTGGATCACTATATGACGTATAACGTTATATACTATTACGTTACAACGTATAACGTTATGAACTATTACGTTACAACGTAAAATGTTATGTACTATTACGTTATAACGTATAACGTTATATTGGATCACTATATAGTGCATAACGTTATATACTATTTCGTAATAACGTATAAAGACATGAACTATTAAGTTATAACGTATAACGTTATTTTGGATCACTATATGATGTATAACGGTATATACTGTTACGTTACAACGTATAACGTTATGAACTATTACGCTGCAACGTACAACGTTATGTACTATTACGTTATAACGTATAACGTTATGTACTATTAAGTTATAACGTATAACGTTCTATTGGATCACTATATTGTGCATAACATTATATACTATTACGTAATAACGTATAAAGTTATTAAATATTACGCTATAACGTATAACGTTATGTACTATTACGTTATAACGTATAACGTTATATTGGATCACTACATGACGTATAACGTTATATACTATTACGTTACAACCTATAACGTTATGTACTATTACGTTATAACGTATAAAGATATGAAATATTAAGTTATAACGTATAACGTTATATTGAATCACTATATGATGTATAACGTTACATAGTATTACGTTACAACGAATGACGTTATGTACTCTTACTTTATAGCGTATAACGTTATATTGGATCACTATATGGTGCACAACGATATACTATTACGTATTAACGTATAAAGTTATGAACTATTAAGTTATTACGTATAACGTTATATTGGATCACTATATGACGTATAACGTTATATACTATTACGTTACAACCTATAATGTTATGTATCAATACGTTACAACGAATAACGTTATGTACTATTACGTTAAGACGTATATCGTTATATTGGATCACTGTATGATGTATAACGTTAAATACTATTACGTTACAACGTATAACGTTATGTACTATTAGGTTATAACGTATAACGTTATATTGGATCACTATATGATGTATAACGTTACACACTATTACATTAAATCGTATAACGTTAGATTGGATCACTATATGATGTATAATGTCATATACTATTTCGTTACAACGTATAACGTTATGTACTATTAAGTTATAACGTATAACGTTATGTACTATTACCTTATAACGTATAACGTTATATTGGATCACTATATGATGTATAAGGTTATATACTATTACGTTACACCGTATAACATTATGTACTCTTACGGTATAACGTATAACGTTATATTGGATCACTATATGGTGCATAACGTTATATACTATTACGTAATAACGTATAAAGTTGTGAACTATTAAGTTATAACGTATAACGTTATATTGGATCACTATATGGTGCATAACGTTATATACTATTACGTAATAACGTATAAAGTTATGAACTATTAAGTTATAGCGTATAACGTAATATTGGATCACTATATTGTGCCTAACGTTATATACTATTACGTTACAACGTATAACGTTATGTACTATTACGATATAACGAATAACGTTATATTGGATCGCTATATGCTGCATAAGGTTATATACTATTACGTAATTACGTACAAAGTTATGAACTATTAAGTTATAACGTATAACGTTATATTGGATCACTATATGGTGCATAACGTTATATACTATTTCGTAATAACGTATAAAGTTATGAACTGTTAAGTTGTAACGTATAACGTTATATTGGATCACTATATGATGTATAACGATATATGCTATTACGTTACAACGTATAACGTTATGAACTATTACGTTACAACGTAAAATGTTATGTACTATTACGTTATAACGTATAACGTTATATTGGATCACTATATAGTGCATAACGTTATATACTATTTCGTAATAACGTATAAAGTTATGAACTATTAAGTTATAACGTATAACGTTATTTTGGATCACTCTATGATGTATAACGGTATATACTGTTACGTTACAACGTATAACGTTATGAACTATTACGCTGCAACGTACAACGTTATGTACTATTACGTTATAACGTATAACGTTATGTACTATTAAGTTATAACGTATAACGTTCTATTGGATCTCTATATTGTGCATAACATTATATACTATTACGTAATAACGTATAAAGTTATGAAATATTACGTTATAACGTATAACGTTATGTACTATTAAGTTACAACGTATAACGTTATATTGGATCACTATATAGTGCATAACGTTATATACTATTTCGTAATAACGTATAAAGTTATGAACTGTTAAGTTATAACGTATAACGTTATATTGGATCACTGTATGATGTATAACGTTATATACTATTATGTTAAAACGTATAACGTTATGTATTATTACGTTACAACGAATAACGTTATGTAGTATTACGTTATAACGTATAACGATATATTGGATCACTATATGATGTACAACGTGACGTACTATTACGTTACATCGAACAACGTTATATTGGATCACTATATGTCGTATAACGTTATATACTATTACGCTACAACGTATAACGTTATGTATTATTACGTTACAACGAATAACGTTATGTACTATTAAGTTATAACGTATAACGTTATGTACTATTACGTTATAACGTATAACGTTTTATTGGATCACTATATGATGTATAAGGTTATATACTATTACGTTACATCGTATAACATTATGTACTCTTACGTTATAACGTATAACGTTATATTGTATCACTATATGGTGCATAACGTTATATACTATTACGTAATAGCGTATAAAGTTATGAACTATTAAGTTATAACGTATAACGTTATATTGGATCACTATATGATGTATAACGATATCTGCTATTACGTTACAACGTATAACGTTATGAACTATTACGTTACAACGTAAAATGTTATGTACTATTACGTTATAACGTATAACGTTATATTGGATCACTACATGACGTATAACGTTATATACTATTACGTTACAACCTATAACGTTATGTACTATTACGTTATAACGTATAAAGATATGAAATATTAAGTTATAACGTATAACGTTATATTGAATCACTATATGATGTATAACGTTACATAGTATTACGTTACAACGAATGACGTTATGTACTCTTACTTTATAGCGTATAACGTTATATTGGATCACAATATGGTGCATAACGATATACTATTACGTATTAACGTATAAAGTTATGAACTATTAAGTTATAACGTATAACGTTATATTGGATCACTATATGACGTATAACGTTATATACTATTACGTTACAACCTATAATGTTATGAATTAATACGTTACAACGAATAACGTTATGTACTATTACGTTATAACGTATATCGTTATATTGGATCACTGTATGATGTATGACGTTAAATACTATTACGTTACAACGTATAACGTTATGTACTATTAAGGTATAACGTATAACGTTATATTGGATCACTATATGATGTATAACGTTACACACTATTACATTAAATCGTATAACGTTAGATTGGATGACTATATGATGTATAATGTCATATACTATTACGTTACAACGTATAACGTTATGTACCATTACGTTATAACGTACAACGTTCGATTGGATCACTGTATGATGTATAACGTTAAATACTATTACGTTACAACGTATAACGTTATGTACTATTACGTCAAAACGAATAACGTTATATTGGATCACTATATGATGTATAACGTTACATACTATTACGTTACATCGAATAACGTTATATTGGATCACTATATGACGTATAACGTTATATACAATTACGTTAGGACGTATAACGTTATGTATTATTACGTTACAACGAATAACGTTATGTACTATTACGTTATAACGTATAACGTTATATTGGATCACTATATGGTGCATAACGTTATATAGTATTACGTAATAACGTATAAAGTTGTGAACTATTAAGTTATAACGTATAACGGTATATTGGATCACTATATGGTGCATAACGTTATATACTATTACGTAATAACGTATAAAGTTATGATCTATTAAGTTATAGCGTATAACGTTATATTGGATCACTATATTGTGCATAACGTTATATACTATTACGTTACAACGTATAACGTTGTGTACTATTACGATATAACGTATAACGTTATATTGGGTCGCTATATGCTGCATAACGTTATATACTATTACGTAATAACGTACAAAGCTATGAACTATTAAGTTATAACGTATAACGTTATTTTGGATCACTATATGATGTATAACGGTATATACTGTTACGTTACAACGTATAACGTTATGAACTATTACGCTGCAACGTACAACGTTATGTACTATTACGTTATAACGTATAACGTTATGTACTATTAAGTTATAACGTATAACGTTCTATTGGATCACTATATTGTGCATAACATTATATACTATTACGTAATAACGTATAAAGTTATTAAATATTACGCTATAACGTATAACGTTATGTACTATTAAGTTACAACGTATAACGTTATATTGGATCACTATATAGTGCATAACGTTATATACTATTTCGTAATAACGTATAAAGTTATGAACTGTTAAGTTATAACGTATAACGTTATATTGGATCACTATATGATGTATAACTGTATATACTATTATGTTAAAACGTATAACGTTATGTATTATTACGTTACAACGAATAACGTTATGTAGTATTACGTTATAACGTATAACGATATATTGGATCACTATATGATGTACAACGTGACGTACTATTACGTTACATCGAACAACGTTATATTGGATCACTATATGTCGTATAACGTTATATACTATTACGCTACAACGTATAACGTTATGTATTATTACGTTACAACGAATAACGTTATGTAGTATTACGTTATAACGTATAACGATATATTGGATCACTATATGATGTACAACGTGACGTACTATTACGTTACATCGAACAACGTTATATTGGATCACTATATGTCGTATAACGTTATATACTATTACGCTACAACGTATAACGTTATGTATTATTACGTTACAACGAATAACGTTATGTAGTATTAAGTTATAACGTATAACGTTATGTACTATTACGTTATAACGCATAACGTTTTATTGGATCACTATATGATGTATAAGGTTATATACTATTACGTTACATCGTATAACATTATGTACTCTTACGTTATAACGTATAACGTTATATTGTATCACAATATGGTGCATAACGTTATATACTATTACGTAATAGCGTATAAAGTTATGAACTATTAAGTTATAACGTATAACGTTATATTGGATCACTATATGATGTATAACGATATATGCTATTACGTTACAACGTATAACGTTATGAACTATTACGTTACAACGTAAAATGTTATGTACTATTACGTTATAACGTATAACGTTATATTGGATCACTACATGACGTATAACGTTATATACTATTACGTTACAACCTATAACGTTATGTACTATTACGTTATAACGTATAAAGATATGAAATATTAAGTTATAACGTATAACGTTATATTGAATCACTATATGATGTATAACGTTACATAGTATTACGTTACAACGAATGACGTTATGTACTCTTACTTTATAGCGTATAACGTTATATTGGATTACTATATGGTGCAGAACGATATACTATTACGGATTAACGTATAAAGTTATGAACTATTAAGTTATAACGTATAACGTTATATTGGATCACTATATGACGTATAACGTTATATACTATTACGTTACAACCTATAATGTTATGAATTAATACGTTAGAACGAATAACGTTATGTACTATTACGTTATAACGTATATCGTCATATTAGATCACTGTATAATGTATAACGTTAAATACTATTACGTTACAACGTATAACGTTATGTACTATTAAGGTATAACGTATAACGTTATATTGGATCACTATATGATGTATAACGTTACACACTATTACATTAAATCGTATAACGTTAGATTGGATGACTATATGATGTATAATGTCATATACTATTACGTTACGACGTATAACGTTATGGATTATTACGTTACAACGAATAACGTTATGTACTATTACGTTATAACGCATAACGTTATATTGGATCACTATATGATGTATAAGGTTATATACTATTACGTAATTACGTACAAAGTTATGAACTATTAAGTTATAACGTATAACGTTATATTGGATCACTATATGGTGCATAACGTTATATACTATTACGTAATAACGTATAAAGTTATGATCTATTAAGTTATAGCGTATAACGTTATATTGGATCACTATATTGTGCATAACGTTATATACTATTACGTTACAACGTATAACGTTGTGTACTATTACGATATAACGTATAACGTTATATTGGGTCGCTATATGCTGCATAACGTTATATACTATTACGTAATAACGTACAAAGTTATGAACTATTAAGTTATAACGTATAACGTTATATTGGATCACTGTATGATGTATAACGTTACACACTATTACATTAAATCGTACAACGTTAGATTGGATCACTATATGATGTATAATGTCATATACTATTACGTTACGACGTATAACGTTATGGATTATTACGTTACAACGAATAACGTTATGTACTATTACGTTATAACGCATAACGTTATATTGGATCACTATATGATGTATAAGGTTATATACTATTACGTTACATCGTATAACATTATGTACTCTTACGGTATAACGTATAACGTTATATTGCATCACTATATGATATATAACGTTACACACTATTACGGTATAACGTATAACGTTATATTGGATCACTATATAGTGCATAACGTTATAAACTATTTCGTAATAACGTACAAAGTTATGAACTGTTAAGTTATAACGTATAACGTTATATTGGATCACTATATGATGTATAACGATATATGCTATTACGTTACAACGTAAAACGTTATGAACTATTACGTTACAACGTAAAATGTTATGTACTATTACGTTATAACGTATAACGTTATATTGGATCACTATATAGTGCATAACGTTATATACTATTTCGTAATAACGTACAAAGTTATGAACTGTTAAGTTATAACGTATAACGTTATATTGCATCACTATATGATATATAACGTTACACACTATTACGGTAATACGTATAACGTTATATTGGATCACTATATGATATATAACGTTACACACTATTACGGTATAACGTATAACGTTATATTGGATCACTATATAGTGCATAACGTTATAAACTATTTCGTAATAACGTACAAAGTTATGAACTGTTAAGTTATAACGTATAACGTTATATTGGATCACTATATGATGTATAAGGTTATATACTATTACGTTACATCGTATAACATTATGTACTCTTACGGTATAACGTATAACGTTATATTGCATCACTATATGATATATAACGTTACACACTATTACGGTAATACGTATAACGTTATATTGGATCACTACATGACGTATAACGTTATATACTATTACGTTACAACCTATAACGTTATGTACTATTACGTTATAACGTATAAAGATATGAAATATTAAGTTATAACGTATAACGTTATATTGAATCACTATATGATGTATAACGTTACATAGTATTACGTTACAACGAATGACGTTATGTACTCTTACTTTATAGCGTATAACGTTATATTGGATCACTATATGACGTATAACGTTATATACTATTACGTTACAACGTATAACGTTATGAACTATTACGTTACAACGTAAAATGTTATGTACTATTACGTTATAACGTATAACGTTATATTGGATCACTATATAGTGCATAACGTTATATACTATTTCGTAATAACGTATAAAGTCATGAACTATTAAGTTATAACGTATAACGTTATTTTGGATCACTATATGATGTATAACGGTATATACTGTTACGTTACAACGTATAACGTTATGAACTATTACGCTGCAACGTACAACGTTATGTACTATTACGTTATAACGTATAACGTTATGTACTATTAAGTTATAACGTATAACGTTCTATTGGATCACTATATTGTGCATAACATTATATACTATTACGTAATAACGTATAAAGTTATTAAATATTACGCTATAACGTATAACGTTATGTACTATTACGTTATAACGTATAACGTTATATTGGATCACTACATGACGTATAACGTTATATACTATTACGTTACAACCTATAACGTTATGTACTATTACGTTATAACGTATAAAGATATGAAATATTAAGTTATAACGTATAACGTTATATTGAATCACTATATGATGTATAACGTTACATAGTATTACGTTACAACGAATGACGTTATGTACTCTTACTTTATAGCGTATAACGTTATATTGGATCACTATATGGTGCACAACGATATACTATTACGTATTAACGTATAAAGTTATGAACTATTAAGTTATAACGTATAACGTTATATTGGATCACTATATGACGTATAACGTTATATACTATTACGTTACAACCTATAATGTTATGTATCAATACGTTACAACGAATAACGTTATGTACTATTACGTTAAGACGTATATCGTTATATTGGATCACTGTATGATGTATAACGTTAAATACTATTACGTTACAACGTATAACGTTATGTACTATTAGGTTATAACGTATAACGTTATATTGGATCACTATATGATGTATAACGTTACACACTATTACATTAAATCGTATAACGTTAGATTGGATCACTATATGATGTATAATGTCATATACTATTTCGTTACAACGTATAACGTTATGTACTATTAAGTTATAACGTATAACGTTATGTACTATTACCTTATAACGTGTAACGTTATATTGGATCACTATATGATGTATAAGGTTATATACTATTACGTTACACCGTATAACATTATGTACTCTTACGGTATAACGTATAACGTTATATTGGATCACTATATGGTGCATAACGTTTTATACTATTACGTAATAACGTATAAAGTTGTGAACTATTAAGTTATAACGTATAACGTTATATTGGATCACTATATGGTGCATAACGTTATATACTATTACGTAATAACGTATAAAGTTATGAACTATTAAGTTATAGCGTATAACGTAATATTGGATCACTATATTGTGCCTAACGTTATATACTATTACGTTACAACGTATAACGTTATGTACTATTACGATATAACGAATAACGTTATATTGGATCGCTATATGCTGCATAAGGTTATATACTATTACGTAATTACGTACAAAGTTATGAACTATTAAGTTATAACGTATAACGTTATATTGGATCACTATATGGTGCATAACGTTATATACTATTTCGTAATAACGTATAAAGTTATGAACTGTTAAGTTGTAACGTATAACGTTATATTGGATCACTATATGATGTATAACGATATATGCTATTACGTTACAACGTATAACGTTATGAACTATTACGTTACAACGTAAAATGTTATGTACTATTACGTTATAACGTATAACGTTATATTGGATCACTATATAGTGCATAACGTTATATACTATTTCGTAATAACGTATAAAGTTATGAACTATTAAGTTATAACGTATAACGTTATTTTGGATCACTATATGATGTATAACGGTATATACTGTTACGTTACAACGTATAACGTTATGAACTATTACGCTGCAACGTACAACGTTATGTACTATTACGTTATAACGTATAACGTTATGTACTATTAAGTTATAACGTATAACGTTCTATTGGATCTCTATATTGTGCATAACATTATATACTATTACGTAATAACGTATAAAGTTATGAAATATTACGTTATAACGTATAACGTTATGTACTATTAAGTTACAACGTATAACGTTATATTGGATCACTATATAGTGCATAACGTTATATACAATTTCGTAATAACGTATAAAGTTATGAACTGTTAAGTTATAACGTATAACGTTATATTGGATCACTATATGATGTATAACGTTATATACTATTATGTTAAAACGTATAACGTTATGTATTATTACGTTACAACGAATAACGTTATGTAGTATTACGTTATAACGTATAACGATATATTGGATCACTATATGATGTACAACGTGACGTACTATTACGTTACATCGAACAACGTTATATTGGATCACTATATGTCGTATAACGTTATATACTATTACGCTACAACGTATAACGTTATGTATTATTACGTTACAACGAATAACGTTATGTACTATTAAGTTATAACGTATAACGTTATGTACTATTACGTTATAACGTATAACGTTTTATTGGATCACAATATGATGTATAAGGTTATATACTATTACGTTACATCGTATAACATTATGTACTCTTACGTTATAACGTATAACGTTATATTGTATCACTATATGGTGCATAACGTTTTATACTATTACGTAATAGCGTATAAAGTTATGAACTATTAAGTT
Organism: Bombus affinis; assembly: GCF_024516045.1. Lineage (NCBI taxonomy): Eukaryota > Metazoa > Arthropoda > Insecta > Hymenoptera > Apidae > Bombus > Bombus affinis. Next base: position 75,775 of record NW_026108985.1, on the reverse strand, counting down.
ATAACGTATAACGTTATATTGGATCACTATATGATGTATAACGATATATGCTATTACGTTACAACGTATAACGTTATGAACTATTACGTTACAACGTAAAATGTTATGTACTATTACGTTATAACGTATAACGTTATATTGGATCACTACATGACGTATAACGTTATATACTATTACGTTACAACCTATAACGTTATGTACTATTACGTTATAACGTATAAAGATATGAAATATTAAGTTATAACGTATAACGTTATATTGAATCACTATATGATGTATAACGTTACATAGTATTACGTTACAACGAATGACGTTATGTACTCTTACTTTATAGCGTATAACGTTATATTGGATCACTATATGGTGCATAACGATATACTATTACGTATTAACGTATAAAGTTATGAACTATTAAGTTATAACGTATAACGTTATATTGGATAACTATATGACGTATAACGTTATATACTATTACGTTACAACCTATAATGTTATGAATTAATACGTTAGAACGAATAACGTTATGTACTATTACGTTATAACGTATATCGTTATATTAGATCACTGTATAATGTATAACGTTAAATACTATTACGTTACAACGTATAACGTTATGTACTATTAAGTTATAACGTATAACGTTATATTGGATCACTACATGACGTATAACGTTATATACTATTACGTTACAACCTATAACGTTATGAACTATTACGTTACAACGTAAAATGTTATGTACTATTAAGTTATAACGTATAAAGATATGAAATATTAAGTTATAACGTATAACGTTATATTGAATCACTATATGATGTATAACGTTACATAGTATTACGTTACAACGAATGACGTTATGTACTCTTACTTTATAGCGTATAACGTTATATTGGATCACTATATGGTGCATAACGATATACTATTACGTATTAACGTATAAAGTTATGAACTATTAAGTTATAACGTACAACGTTATATTGGATCACTATATGACGTATAACGTTATATACTATTACGTTACATCCTATAACGTTATGTATTAATACGTTACAACGAATAACGTTATGTACTATTAAGTTATAACGTATAACGTTATGTACTATTACGTTATAACGTATAACGTTATATTGGATCACTATATGATGTATAACGTGACATACTATTACGTTACATCGAATAACGATATATTGGATCACTGTATGTCGTACAACGTTATATACTATTACGTTACAACGTATAACGTTATGTATTATTCCGTTACAACGAATAACGTTATGTACTATTAAATTATATCGTATATCGTTATGTACTATTACGTTATAACGTATAACGTTATATTGGATCACTATATGATGTATAAGGTTATATACTATTACGTTACATCGTATAACATTATGTACTCTTACGTTATAACGTATAACGTTATTTTGGATCACTATATGATGTATAACGATATATACTGTTACGTTACAACGTATAACGTTATGAACTATTAAGTTATAACGTATAACGTTATATTGGATCACTATATGATGTATAACGATATATACTATTACGTTACAACGTATAAAGTTATGAACTATTACGTTATAACGTATAACGTTATATTGGATCACTATATGATGTATAACGATATATGCTATTACGTTACAACGTATAACGTTATGAACTATTACGTTACAACGTAAAATGTTATGTACTATTACGTTATAACGTATAACGTTATATTGGATCACTACATGACGTATAACGTTATATACTATTACGTTACAACCTATAACGTTATGTACTATTACGTTATAACGTATAAAGATATGAAATATTAAGTTATAACGTATAACGTTATATTGAATCACTATATGATGTATAACGTTACATAGTATTACGTTACAACGAATGACGTTATGTACTCTTACTTTATAGCGTATAACGTTATATTGGATCACTATATGACGTATAACGTTATATACTATTACGTTACAACCTATAATGTTATGTATTAATACGTTACAACGAATAACGTTATGTACTATTGCGTTATAACGTATATCGTTATATTAGATCACTGTATGATGTATAACGTTAAATACTATTACGTTACAACGTATAACGTTATGTACTATTAAGTTATAACGTATAACGTTATATTGGATCACTGTATGATGTATAACGTTACACACTATTACATTAAATCGTACAACGTTAGATTGGATCACTATATGATGTATAATGTCATATACTATTACGTTACGACGTATAACGTTATGGATTATTACGTTACAACGAATAACGTTATGTACTATTACGTTATAACGCATAACGTTATATTGGATCACTATATGATGTATAAGGTTATATACTATTACGTTACATCGTATAACATTATGTACTCTTACGGTATAACGTATAACGTTATATTGCATCACTATATGATATATAACGTTACACACTATTACGGTAATACGTATAACGTTATATTGGATCACTACATGACGTATAACGTTATATACTATTACGTTACAACCTATAACGTTATGTACTATTACGTTATAACGTATAAAGATATGAAATATTAAGTTATAACGTTTAACGTTATATTGAATCACTATATGATGTATAACGTTACATAGTATTACGTTACAACGAATGACGTTATGTACTCTTACTTTATAGCGTATAACGTTATATTGGATCACTATATGACGTATAACGTTATATACTATTACGTTACAACGTATAACGTTATGAACTATTACGTTACAACGTAAAATGTTATGTACTATTACGTTATAACGTATAACGTTATATTGGATCACTATATAGTGCATAACGTTATATACTATTTCGTAATAACGTATAAAGACATGAACTATTAAGTTATAACGTATAACGTTATTTTGGATCACTATATGATGTATAACGGTATATACTGTTACGTTACAACGTATAACGTTATGAACTATTACGCTGCAACGTACAACGTTATGTACTATTACGTTATAACGTATAACGTTATGTACTATTAAGTTATAACGTATAACGTTCTATTGGATCACTATATTGTGCATAACATTATATACTATTACGTAATAACGTATAAAGTTATTAAATATTACGCTATAACGTATAACGTTATGTACTATTACGTTATAACGTATAACGTTATATTGGATCACTACATGACGTATAACGTTATATACTATTACGTTACAACCTATAACGTTATGTACTATTACGTTATAACGTATAAAGATATGAAATATTAAGTTATAACGTATAACGTTATATTGAATCACTATATGATGTATAACGTTACATAGTATTACGTTACAACGAATGACGTTATGTACTCTTACTTTATAGCGTATAACGTTATATTGGATCACTATATGGTGCACAACGATATACTATTACGTATTAACGTATAAAGTTATGAACTATTAAGTTATAACGTATAACGTTATATTGGATCACTATATGACGTATAACGTTATATACTATTACGTTACAACCTATAATGTTATGTATCAATACGTTACAACGAATAACGTTATGTACTATTACGTTAAGACGTATATCGTTATATTGGATCACTGTATGATGTATAACGTTAAATACTATTACGTTACAACGTATAACGTTATGTACTATTAGGTTATAACGTATAACGTTATATTGGATCACTATATGATGTATAACGTTACACACTATTACATTAAATCGTATAACGTTAGATTGGATCACTATATGATGTATAATGTCATATACTATTTCGTTACAACGTATAACGTTATGTACTATTAAGTTATAACGTATAACGTTATGTACTATTACCTTATAACGTATAACGTTATATTGGATCACTATATGATGTATAAGGTTATATACTATTACGTTACACCGTATAACATTATGTACTCTTACGGTATAACGTATAACGTTATATTGGATCACTATATGGTGCATAACGTTATATACTATTACGTAATAACGTATAAAGTTGTGAACTATTAAGTTATAACGTATAACGTTATATTGGATCACTATATGGTGCATAACGTTATATACTATTACGTAATAACGTATAAAGTTATGAACTATTAAGTTATAGCGTATAACGTAATATTGGATCACTATATTGTGCCTAACGTTATATACTATTACGTTACAACGTATAACGTTATGTACTATTACGATATAACGAATAACGTTATATTGGATCGCTATATGCTGCATAAGGTTATATACTATTACGTAATTACGTACAAAGTTATGAACTATTAAGTTATAACGTATAACGTTATATTGGATCACTATATGGTGCATAACGTTATATACTATTTCGTAATAACGTATAAAGTTATGAACTGTTAAGTTGTAACGTATAACGTTATATTGGATCACTATATGATGTATAACGATATATGCTATTACGTTACAACGTATAACGTTATGAACTATTACGTTACAACGTAAAATGTTATGTACTATTACGTTATAACGTATAACGTTATATTGGATCACTATATAGTGCATAACGTTATATACTATTTCGTAATAACGTATAAAGTTATGAACTATTAAGTTATAACGTATAACGTTATTTTGGATCACTATATGATGTATAACGGTATATACTGTTACGTTACAACGTATAACGTTATGAACTATTACGCTGCAACGTACAACGTTATGTACTATTACGTTATAACGTATAACGTTATGTACTATTAAGTTATAACGTATAACGTTCTATTGGATCTCTATATTGTGCATAACATTATATACTATTACGTAATAACGTATAAAGTTATGAAATATTACGTTATAACGTATAACGTTATGTACTATTAAGTTACAACGTATAACGTTATATTGGATCACTATATAGTGCATAACGTTATATACTATTTCGTAATAACGTATAAAGTTATGAACTGTTAAGTTATAACGTATAACGTTATATTGGATCACTATATGATGTATAACGTTATATACTATTATGTTAAAACGTATAACGTTATGTATTATTACGTTACAACGAATAACGTTATGTAGTATTACGTTATAACGTATAACGATATATTGGATCACTATATGATGTACAACGTGACGTACTATTACGTTACATCGAACAACGTTATATTGGATCACTATATGTCGTATAACGTTATATACTATTACGCTACAACGTATAACGTTATGTATTATTACGTTACAACGAATAACGTTATGTACTATTAAGTTATAACGTATAACGTTATGTACTATTACGTTATAACGTATAACGTTTTATTGGATCACTATATGATGTATAAGGTTATATACTATTACGTTACATCGTATAACATTATGTACTCTTACGTTATAACGTATAACGTTATATTGTATCACTATATGGTGCATAACGTTATATACTATTACGTAATAGCGTATAAAGTTATGAACTATTAAGTTATAACGTATAACGTTATATTGGATCACTATATGATGTATAACGATATATGCTATTACGTTACAACGTATAACGTTATGAACTATTACGTTACAACGTAAAATGTTATGTACTATTACGTTATAACGTATAACGTTATATTGGATCACTACATGACGTATAACGTTATATACTATTACGTTACAACCTATAACGTTATGTACTATTACGTTATAACGTATAAAGATATGAAATATTAAGTTATAACGTATAACGTTATATTGAATCACTATATGATGTATAACGTTACATAGTATTACGTTACAACGAATGACGTTATGTACTCTTACTTTATAGCGTATAACGTAATATTGGATCACTATATGGTGCATAACGATATACTATTACGTATTAACGTATAAAGTTATGAACTATTAAGTTATAACGTATAACGTTATATTGGATCACTATATGACGTATAACGTTATATACTATTACGTTACAACCTATAATGTTATGAATTAATACGTTACAACGTAAAATGTTATGTACTATTACGTTATAACGTATAACGTTATATTGGATCACTATATAGTGCATAACGTTATATACTATTTCGTAATAACGTATAAAGTTATGAACTATTAAGTTATAACGTATAACGTTATTTTGGATCACTATATGATGTATAACGGTATATACTGTTACGTTACAACGTATAACGTTATGAACTATTACGCTGCAACGTACAACGTTATGTACTATTACGTTATAACGTATAACGTTATGTACTATTAAGTTATAACGTATAACGTTCTATTGGATCTCTATATTGTGCATAACATTATATACTATTACGTAATAACGTATAAAGTTATGAAATATTACGTTATAACGTATAACGTTATGTACTATTAAGTTACAACGTATAACGTTATATTGGATCACTATATAGTGCATAACGTTATATACTATTTCGTAATAACGTATAAAGTTATGAACTGTTAAGTTATAACGTATAACGTTATATTGGATCACTATATGATGTATAACGTTATATACTATTATGTTAAAACGTATAACGTTATGTATTATTACGTTACAACGAATAACGTTATGTACTATTAAGTTATAACGTATAACGTTATGTACTATTACGTTATAACGTATAACGTTTTATTGGATCACTATATGATGTATAAGGTTATATACTATTACGTTACATCGTATAACATTATGTACTCTTACGTTATAACGTATAACGTTATATTGTATCACTATATGGTGCATAACGTTATATACTATTACGTAATAGCGTATAAAGTTATGAACTATTAAGTTATAACGTATAACGTTATATTGGATCACTATATGATGTATAACGATATATGCTATTACGTTACAACGTATAACGTTATGAACTATTACGTTACAACGTAAAATGTTATGTACTATTACGTTATAATGTATAACGTTATATTGGATCACTACATGACGTATAACGTTATATACTATTACGTTACAACCTATAACGTTATGTACTATTACGTTATAACGTATAAAGATATGAAATATTAAGTTATAACGTATAACGTTATATTGAATCACTATATGATGTATAACGTTACATAGTATTACGTTACAACGAATGACGTTATGTACTCTTACTTTATAGCGTATAACGTTATATTGGATCACTATATGGTGCATAACGATATACTATTACGTATTAACGTATAAAGTTATGAACTATTAAGTTATAACGTATAACGTTATATTGGATCACTATATGACGTATAACGTTATATACTATTACGTTACAACCTATAATGTTATGAATTAATACGTTACAACGAATAACGTTATGTACTATTACGTTATAACGTATATCGTTATATTGGATCACTGTATGATGTATAACGTTAAATACTATTACGTTACAACGTATAACGTTATGTACTATTAAGGTATAACGTATAACGTTATATTGGATCACTATATGATGTATAACGTTACACACTATTACATTAAATCGTATAACGTTAGATTGGATGACTATATGATGTATAATGTCATATACTATTACGTTACAACGTATAACGTTATGTACCATTACCTTATAACGTACAACGTTCGATTGGATCACTGTATGATGTATAACGTTAAATACTATTACGTTACAACGTATAACGTTATGTACTATTACGTCAAAACGAATAACGTTATATTGGATCACTATATGATGTATAACGTTACATACTATTACGTTACATCGAATAACGTTATATTGGATCACTATATGACGTATAACGTTATATACAATTACGTTAGGACGTATAACGTTATGTATTATTACGTTACAACGAATAACGTTATGTACTATTACGTTATAACGTATAACGTTATATTGGATCACTATATGGTGCATAACGTTATATAGTATTACGTAATAACGTATAAAGTTGTGAACTATTAAGTTATAACGTATAACGGTATATTGGATCACTATATGGTGCATAACGTTATATACTATTACGTAATAACGTATAAAGTTATGATCTATTAAGTTATAGCGTATAACGTTATATTGGATCACTATATTGTGCATAACGTTATATACTATTACGTTACAACGTATAACGTTGTGTACTATTACGATATAACGTATAACGTTATATTGGGTCGCTATATGCTGCATAACGTTATATACTATTACGTAATAACGTACAAAGTTATGAACTATTAAGTTATAACGTATAACGTTATTTTGGATCACTATATGATGTATAACGGTATATACTGTTACGTTACAACGTATAACGTTATGAACTATTACGCTGCAACGTACAACGTTATGTACTATTACGTTATAACGTATAACGTTATGTACTATTAAGTTATAACGTATAACGTTCTATTGGATCACTATATTGTGCATAACATTATATACTATTACGTAATAACGTATAAAGTTATTAAATATTACGCTATAACGTATAACGTTATGTACTATTAAGTTACAACGTATAACGTTATATTGGATCACTATATAGTGCATAACGTTATATACTATTTCGTAATAACGTATAAAGATATGAACTGTTAAGTTATAACGTATAACGTTATATTGGATCACTATATGATGTATAACTGTATATACTATTATGTTAAAACGTATAACGTTATGTATTATTACGTTACAACGAATAACGTTATGTAGTATTACGTTATAACGTATAACGATATATTGGATCACTATATGATGTACAACGTGACGTACTATTACGTTACATCGAAAAACGTTATATTGGATCACTATATGTCGTATAACGTTATATACTATTACGCTACAACGTATAACGTTATGTATTATTACGTTACAACGAATAACGTTATGTAGTATTACGTTATAACGTATAACGATATATTGGATCACTATATGATGTACAACGTGACGTACTATTACGTTACATCGAACAACGTTATATTGGATCACTATATGTCGTATAACGTTATATACTATTACGCTACAACGTATAACGTTATGTATTACTACGTTACAACGAATAACGTTATGTACTATTAAGTTATAACGTATTACGTTATGTACTATTCCGTTATAACGTATAACGTTATATTGGATCACTATATGATGTATAAGGTTATATACTATTACGTTACATCGTATAACATTATGTACTCTTACGGTATAACGTATAACGTTATATTGGATCACTATATGGTGCATAACGTTATATACTATTACGTAATAACGTATAAAGTTGTGAACTATTAAGTTATAACGTATAACGTTACATTGGATCGCTATATGGTGCATAACGTTATATACTATTACGTTACAACGTATAACGTTATGAACTATTAAGTTATAGCGTATAACGTAATATTGGATCACTATATTGTGCCTAACGTTATATACTATTACGTTACAACGTATAACGTTATGTACTATTACGATATAACGAATAACGTTATATTGGATCGCTATATGCTGCATAAGGTTATATACTATTACGTAATTACGTACAAAGTTATGAACTATTAAGTTATAACGTATAACGTTATATTGGATCACTATATGGTGCATAACGTTATATACTATTTCGTAATAACGTATAAAGTTATGAACTGTTAAGTTGTAACGTATAACGTTATATTGGATCACTATATGATGTATAACGATATATGCTATTACGTTACAACGTATAACGTTATGAACTATTACGTTACAACGTAAAATGTTATGTACTATTACGTTATAACGTATAACGTTATATTGGATCACTATATAGTGCATAACGTTATATACTATTTCGTAATAACGTATAAAGTTATGAACTATTAAGTTATAACGTATAACGTTATTTTGGATCACTATATGATGTATAACGGTATATACTGTTACGTTACAACGTATAACGTTATGAACTATTACGCTGCAACGTACAACGTTATGTACTATTACGTTATAACGTATAACGTTATGTACTATTAAGTTATAACGTATAACGTTCTATTGGATCTCTATATTGTGCATAACATTATATACTATTACGTAATAACGTATAAAGTTATGAAATATTACGTTATAACGTATAACGTTATGTACTATTAAGTTACAACGTATAACGTTATATTGGATCACTATATAGTGCATAACGTTATATACTATTTCGTAATAACGTATAAAGTTATGAACTGTTAAGTTATAACGTATAACGTTATATTGGATCACTATATGATGTATAACGTTATATACTATTATGTTAAAACGTATAACGTTATGTATTATTACGTTACAACGAATAACGTTATGTAGTATTACGTTATAACGTATAACGATATATTGGATCACTATATGATGTACAACGTGACGTACTATTACGTTACATCGAACAACGTTATATTGGATCACTATATGTCGTATAACGTTATATACTATTACGCTACAACGTATAACGTTATGTATTATTACGTTACAACGAATAACGTTATGTACTATTAAGTTATAACGTATAACGTTATGTACTATTACGTTATAACGTATAACGTTTTATTGGATCACTATATGATGTATAAGGTTATATACTATTACGTTACATCGTATAACATTATGTACTCTTACGTTATAACGTATAACGTTATATTGTATCACTATATGGTGCATAACGTTATATACTATTACGTAATAGCGTATAAAGTTATGAACTATTAAGTTATAACGTATAACGTTATATTGGATCACTATATGATGTATAACGATATATGCTATTACGTTACAACGTATAACGTTATGAACTATTACGTTACAACGTAAAATGTTATGTACTATTACGTTATAACGTATAACGTTATATTGGATCACTACATGACGTATAACGTTATATACTATTACGTTACAACCTATAACGTTATGTACTATTACGTTATAACGTATAAAGATATGAAATATTAAGTTATAACGTATAACGTTATATTGAATCACTATATGATGTATAACGTTACATAGTATTACGTTACAACGAATGACGTTATGTACTCTTACTTTATAGCGTATAACGTAATATTGGATCACTATATGGTGCATAACGATATACTATTACGTATTAACGTATAAAGTTATGAACTATTAAGTTATAACGTATAACGTTATATTGGATCACTATATGACGTATAACGTTATATACTATTACGTTACAACCTATAATGTTATGAATTAATACGTTACAACGTAAAATGTTATGTACTATTACGTTATAACGTATAACGTTATATTGGATCACTATATAGTGCATAACGTTATATACTATTTCGTAATAACGTATAAAGTTATGAACTATTAAGTTATAACGTATAACGTTATTTTGGATCACTATATGATGTATAACGGTATATACTGTTACGTTACAACGTATAACGTTATGAACTATTACGCTGCAACGTACAACGTTATGTACTATTACGTTATAACGTATAACGTTATGTACTATTAAGTTATAACGTATAACGTTCTATTGGATCTCTATATTGTGCATAACATTATATACTATTACGTAATAACGTATAAAGTTATGAAATATTACGTTATAACGTATAACGTTATGTACTATTAAGTTACAACGTATAACGTTATATTGGATCACTATATAGTGCATACGTTATATACTATTTCGTAATAACGTATAAAGTTATGAACTGTTAAGTTATAACGTATAACGTTATATTGGATCACTATATGATGTATAACGTTATATACTATTATGTTAAAACGTATAACGTTATGTATTATTACGTTACAACGAATAACGTTATGTAGTATTACGTTATAACGTATAACGATATATTGGATCACTATATGATGTACAACGTGACGTACTATTACGTTACATCGAACAACGTTATATTGGATCACTATATGTCGTATAACGTTATATACTATTACGCTACAACGTATAACGTTATGTATTATTACGTTACAAACGAATAACGTTATGTACTATTAAGTTATAACGTATAACGTTATGTACTATTACGTTATAACGTATAACGTTTTATTGGATCACTATATGATGTATAAGGTTATATACTATTACGTTACATCGTATAACATTATGTACTCTTACGTTATAACGTATAACGTTATATTGTATCACTATATGGTGCATAACGTTATATACTATTACGTAATAGCGTATAAAGTTATGAACTATTAAGTTATAACGTATAACGTTATATTGGATCACTATATGATGTATAACGATATATGCTATTACGTTACAACGTATAACGTTATGAACTATTACGTTACAACGTAAAATGTTATGTACTATTACGTTATAATGTATAACGTTATATTGGATCACTACATGACGTATAACGTTATATACTATTACGTTACAACCTATAACGTTATGTACTATTACGTTATAACGTATAAAGATATGAAATATTAAGTTATAACGTATAACGTTATATTGAATCACTATATGATGTATAACGTTACATAGTATTACGTTACAACGAATGACGTTATGTACTCTTACTTTATAGCGTATAACGTTATATTGGATCACTATATGGTGCATAACGATATACTATTACGTATTAACGTATAAAGTTATGAACTATTAAGTTATAACGTATAACGTTATATTGGATCACTATATGACGTATAACGTTATATACTATTACGTTACAACCTATAATGTTATGAATTAATACGTTACAACGAATAACGTTATGTACTATTACGTTATAACGTATATCGTTATATTGGATCACTGTATGATGTATAACGTTAAATACTATTACGTTACAACGTATAACGTTATGTACTATTAAGGTATAACGTATAACGTTATATTGGATCACTATATGATGTATAACGTTACACACTATTACATTAAATCGTATAACGTTAGATTGGATGACTATATGATGTATAATGTCATATACTATTACGTTACAACGTATAACGTTATGTACCATTACCTTATAACGTACAACGTTCGATTGGATCACTGTATGATGTATAACGTTAAATACTATTACGTTACAACGTATAACGTTATGTACTATTACGTCAAAACGAATAACGTTATATTGGATCACTATATGATGTATAACGTTACATACTATTACGTTACATCGAATAACGTTATATTGGATCACTATATGACGTATAACGTTATATACAATTACGTTAGGACGTATAACGTTATGTATTATTACGTTACAACGAATAACGTTATGTACTATTACGTTATAACGTATAACGTTATATTGGATCACTATATGGTGCATAACGTTATATAGTATTACGTAATAACGTATAAAGTTGTGAACTATTAAGTTATAACGTATAACGGTATATTGGATCACTATATGGTGCATAACGTTATATACTATTACGTAATAACGTATAAAGTTATGATCTATTAAGTTATAGCGTATAACGTTATATTGGATCACTATATTGTGCATAACGTTATATACTATTACGTTACAACGTATAACGTTGTGTACTATTACGATATAACGTATAACGTTATATTGGGGTCGCTATATGCTGCATAACGTTATATACTATTACGTAATAACGTACAAAGTTATGAACTATTAAGTTATAACGTATAACGTTATTTTGGATCACTATATGATGTATAACGGTATATACTGTTACGTTACAACGTATAACGTTATGAACTATTACGCTGCAACGTACAACGTTATGTACTATTACGTTATAACGTATAACGTTATGTACTATTAAGTTATAACGTATAACGTTCTATTGGATCACTATATTGTGCATAACATTATATACTATTACGTAATAACGTATAAAGTTATTAAATATTACGCTATAACGTATAACGTTATGACTATTAAGTTACAACGTATAACGTTATATTGGATCACTATATAGTGCATAACGTTATATACTATTTCGTAATAACGTATAAAGATATGAACTGTTAAGTTATAACGTATAACGTTATATTGGATCACTATATGATGTATAACTGTATATACTATTATGTTAAAACGTATAACGTTATGTATTATTACGTTACAACGAATAACGTTATGTAGTATTACGTTATAACGTATAACGATATATTGGATCACTATATGATGTACAACGTGACGTACTATTACGTTACATCGAAAAACGTTATATTGGATCACTATATGTCGTATAACGTTATATACTATTACGCTACAACGTATAACGTTATGTATTATTACGTTACAACGAATAACGTTATGTAGTATTACGTTATAACGTATAACGATATATTGGATCACTATATGATGTACAACGTGACGTACTATTACGTTACATCGAACAACGTTATATTGGATCACTATATGTCGTATAACGTTATATACTATTACGCTACAACGTATAACGTTATGTATTATTACGTTACAACGAATAACGTTATGTACTATTAAGTTATAACGTATAACGTTATGTACTATTACGTTATAACGTATAACGTTTTATTGGATCACTATATGATGTATAAGGTTATATACTATTACGTTACATCGTATAACATTATGTACTCTTACGTTATAACGTATAACGTTATATTGTATCACTATATGGTGCATAACTTTATATACTATTACGTAATAGCGTATAAAGTTATGAACTATTAAGTTATAACGTATAACGTTATATTGGATCACTATATGATGTATAACGATATATGCTATTACGTTACAACGTATAACGTTATGAACTATTACGTTACAACGTAAAATGTTATGTACTATTACGTTATAACGTATAACGTTATATTGGATCACTACATGACGTATAACGTTATATACTATTACGTTACAACCTATAACGTTATGTACTATTACGTTATAACGTATAAAGATATGAAATATTAAGTTATAACGTATAACGTTATATTGAATCACTATATGATGTATAACGTTACACACTATTACATTAAATCGTATAACGTTAGATTGGATGACTATATGATGTATAATGTCATATACTATTACGTTACAACGTATAACGTTATGTACCATTACCTTATAACGTACAACGTTCGATTGGATCACTGTATGATGTATAACGTTAAATACTATTACGTTACAACGTATAACGTTATGTACTATTACGTCAAAACGAATAACGTTATATTGGATCACTATATGATGTATAACGATATATGCTATTACGTTACAACGTATAACGTTATGAACTATTACGTTACAACGTAAAATGTTATGTACTATTACGTTATAACGTATAACGTTATATTGGATCACTACATGACGTATAACGTTATATACTATTACGTTACAACCTATAACGTTATGTACTATTACGTTATAACGTATAAAGATATGAAATATTAAGTTATAACGTATAACGTTATATTGAATCACTATATGATGTATAACGTTACATAGTATTACGTTACAACGAATGACGTTATGTACTCTTACTTTATAGCGTATAACGTTATATTGGATCACTATATGGTGCATAACGATATACTATTACGTATTAACGTATAAAGTTATGAACTATTAAGTTATAACGTATAACGTTATATTGGATCACTATATGACGTATAACGTTATATACTATTACGTTACAACCTATAATGTTATGAATTAATACGTTAGAACGAATAACGTTATGTACTATTACGTTATAACGTATATCGTTATATTAGATCACTGTATAATGTATAACGTTAAATACTATTACGTTACAACGTATAACGTTATGTACTATTAAGTTATAACGTATAACGTTATATTGGATCACTACATGACGTATAACGTTATATACTATTACGTTACAACCTATAACGTTATGAACTATTACGTTACAACGTAAAATGTTATGTACTATTAAGTTATAACGTATAAAGATATGAAATATTAAGTTATAACGTATAACGTTATATTGAATCACTATATGATGTATAACGTTACATAGTATTACGTTACAACGAATGACGTTATGTACTCTTACTTTATAGCGTATAACGTTATATTGGATCACTATATGGTGCATAACGATATACTATTACGTATTAACGTATAAAGTTATGAACTATTAAGTTATAACGTACAACGTTATATTGGATCACTATATGACGTATAACGTTATATACTATTACGTTACATCCTATAACGTTATGTATTAATACGTTACAACGAATAACGTTATGTACTATTAAGTTATAACGTATAACGTTATGTACTATTACGTTATAACGTATAACGTTATATTGGATCACTATATGATGTATAACGTGACATACTATTACGTTACATCGAATAACGATATATTGGATCACTGTATGTCGTACAACGTTATATACTATTACGTTACAACGTATAACGTTATGTATTATTCCGTTACAACGAATAACGTTATGTACTATTAAATTATATCGTATATCGTTATGTACTATTACGTTATAACGTATAACGTTATATTGGATCACTATATGATGTATAAGGTTATATACTATTACGTTACATCGTATAACATTATGTACTCTTACGTTATAACGTATAACGTTATTTTGGATCACTATATGATGTATAACGATATATACTGTTACGTTACAACGTATAACGTTATGAACTATTAAGTTATAACGTATAACGTTATATTGGATCACTATATGATGTATAACGATATATACTATTACGTTACAACGTATAAAGTTATGAACTATTACGTTATAACGTATAACGTTATATTGGATCACTATATGATGTATAACGATATATGCTATTACGTTACAACGTATAACGTTATGAACTATTACGTTACAACGTAAAATGTTATGTACTATTACGTTATAACGTATAACGTTATATTGGATCACTACATGACGTATAACGTTATATACTATTACGTTACAACCTATAACGTTATGTACTATTACGTTATAACGTATAAAGATATGAAATATTAAGTTATAACGTATAACGTTATATTGAATCACTATATGATGTATAACGTTACATAGTATTACGTTACAACGAATGACGTTATGTACTCTTACTTTATAGCGTATAACGTTATATTGGATCACTATATGACGTATAACGTTATATACTATTACGTTACAACCTATAATGTTATGTATTAATACGTTACAACGAATAACGTTATGTACTATTACGTTATAACGTATATCGTTATATTAGATCACTGTATGATGTATAACGTTAAATACTATTACGTTACAACGTATAACGTTATGTACTATTAAGTTATAACGTATAACGTTATATTGGATCACTGTATGATGTATAACGTTACACACTATTACATTAAATCGTACAACGTTAGATTGGATCACTATATGATGTATAATGTCATATACTATTACGTTACGACGTATAACGTTATGGATTATTACGTTACAACGAATAACGTTATGTACTATTACGTTATAACGCATAACGTTATATTGGATCACTATATGATGTATAAGGTTATATACTATTACGTTACATCGTATAACATTATGTACTCTTACGGTATAACGTATAACGTTATATTGCATCACTATATGATATATAACGTTACACACTATTACGGTAATACGTATAACGTTATATTGGATCACTACATGACGTATAACGTTATATACTATTACGTTACAACCTATAACGTTATGTACTATTACGTTATAACGTATAAAGATATGAAATATTAAGTTATAACGTATAACGTTATATTGAATCACTATATGATGTATAACGTTACATAGTATTACGTTACAACGAATGACGTTATGTACTCTTACTTTATAGCGTATAACGTTATATTGGATCACTATATGACGTATAACGTTATATACTATTACGTTACAACGTATAACGTTATGAACTATTACGTTACAACGTAAAATGTTATGTACTATTACGTTATAACGTATAACGTTATATTGGATCACTATATAGTGCATAACGTTATATACTATTTCGTAATAACGTATAAAGACATGAACTATTAAGTTATAACGTATAACGTTATTTTGGATCACTATATGATGTATAACGGTATATACTGTTACGTTACAACGTATAACGTTATGAACTATTACGCTGCAACGTACAACGTTATGTACTATTACGTTATAACGTATAACGTTATGTACTATTAAGTTATAACGTATAACGTTCTATTGGATCACTATATTGTGCATAACATTATATACTATTACGTAATAACGTATAAAGTTATTAAATATTACGCTATAACGTATAACGTTATGTACTATTACGTTATAACGTATAACGTTATATTGGATCACTACATGACGTATAACGTTATATACTATTACGTTACAACCTATAACGTTATGTACTATTACGTTATAACGTATAAAGATATGAAATATTAAGTTATAACGTATAACGTTATATTGAATCACTATATGATGTATAACGTTACATAGTATTACGTTACAACGAATGACGTTATGTACTCTTACTTTATAGCGTATAACGTTATATTGGATCACTATATGGTGCACAACGATATACTATTACGTATTAACGTATAAAGTTATGAACTATTAAGTTATAACGTATAACGTTATATTGGATCACTATATGACGTATAACGTTATATACTATTACGTTACAACCTATAATGTTATGTATCAATACGTTACAACGAATAACGTTATGTACTATTACGTTAAGACGTATATCGTTATATTGGATCACTGTATGATGTATAACGTTAAATACTATTACGTTACAACGTATAACGTTATGTACTATTAGGTTATAACGTATAACGTTATATTGGATCACTATATGATGTATAACGTTACACACTATTACATTAAATCGTATAACGTTAGATTGGATCACTATATGATGTATAATGTCATATACTATTTCGTTACAACGTATAACGTTATGTACTATTAAGTTATAACGTATAACGTTATGTACTATTACCATATAACGTATAACGTTATATTGGATCACTATATGATGTATAAGGTTATATACTATTACGTTACACCGTATAACATTATGTACTCTTACGGTATAACGTATAACGTTATATTGGATCACTATATGGTGCATAACGTTATATACTATTACGTAATAACGTATAAAGTTGTGAACTATTAAGTTATAACGTATAACGTTATATTGGATCACTATATGGTGCATAACGTTATATACTATTACGTAATAACGTATAAAGTTATGAACTATTAAGTTATAGCGTATAACGTAATATTGGATCACTATATTGTGCCTAACGTTATATACTATTACGTTACAACGTATAACGTTATGTACTATTACGATATAACGAATAACGTTATATTGGATCGCTATATGCTGCATAAGGTTATATACTATTACGTAATTACGTACAAAGTTATGAACTATTAAGTTATAACGTATAACGTTATATTGGATCACTATATGGTGCATAACGTTATATACTATTTCGTAATAACGTATAAAGTTATGAACTGTTAAGTTGTAACGTATAACGTTATATTGGATCACTATATGATGTATAACGATATATGCTATTACGTTACAACGTATAACGTTATGAACTATTACGTTACAACGTAAAATGTTATGTACTATTACGTTATAACGTATAACGTTATATTGGATCACTATATAGTGCATAACGTTATATACTATTTCGTAATAACGTATAAAGTTATGAACTATTAAGTTATAACGTATAACGTTATTTTGGATCACTATATGATGTATAACGGTATATACTGTTACGTTACAACGTATAACGTTATGAACTATTACGCTGCAACGTACAACGTTATGTACTATTACGTTATAACGTATAACGTTATGTACTATTAAGTTATAACGTATAACGTTCTATTGGATCTCTATATTGTGCATAACATTATATACTATTACGTAATAACGTATAAAGTTATGAAATATTACGTTATAACGTATAACGTTATGTACTATTAAGTTACAACGTATAACGTTATATTGGATCACTATATAGTGCATAACGTTATATACTATTTCGTAATAACGTATAAAGTTATGAACTGTTAAGTTATAACGTATAACGTTATATTGGATCACTATATGATGTATAACGTTATATACTATTATGTTAAAACGTATAACGTTATGTATTATTACGTTACAACGAATAACGTTATGTAGTATTACGTTATAACGTATAACGATATATTGGATCACTATATGATGTACAACGTGACGTACTATTACGTTACATCGAACAACGTTATATTGGATCACTATATGTCGTATAACGTTATATACTATTACGCTACAACGTATAACGTTATGTATTATTACGTTACAACGAATAACGTTATGTACTATTAAGTTATAACGTATAACGTTATGTACTATTACGTTATAACGTATAACGTTTTATTGGATCACTATATGATGTATAAGGTTATATACTATTACGTTACATCGTATAACATTATGTACTCTTACGTTATAACGTATAACGTTATATTGTATCACTATATGGTGCATAACGTTATATACTATTACGTAATAGCGTATAAAGTTATGAACTATTAAGTTATAACGTATAACGTTATATTGGATCACTATATGATGTATAACGATATATGCTATTACGTTACAACGTATAACGTTATGAACTATTACGTTACAACGTAAAATGTTATGTACTATTACGTTATAACGTATAACGTTATATTGGATCACTACATGACGTATAACGTTATATACTATTACGTTACAACCTATAACGTTATGTACTATTACGTTATAACGTATAAAGATATGAAATATTAAGTTATAACGTATAACGTTATATTGAATCACTATATGATGTATAACGTTACATAGTATTACGTTACAACGAATGACGTTATGTACTCTTACTTTATAGCGTATAACGTAATATTGGATCACTATATGGTGCATAACGATATACTATTACGTATTAACGTATAAAGTTATGAACTATTAAGTTATAACGTATAACGTTATATTGGATCACTATATGACGTATAACGTTATATACTATTACGTTACAACCTATAATGTTATGAATTAATACGTTACAACGAATAACGTTATGTACTATTACGTTATAACGTATATCGTTATATTGGATCACTGTATGATGTATAACGTTAAATACTATTACGTTACAACGTATAACGTTATGTACTATTAAGGTATAACGTATAACGTTATATTGGATCACTATATGATGTATAACGTTACACACTATTACATTAAATCGTATAACGTTAGATTGGATGACTATATGATGTATAATGTCATATACTATTACGTTACAACGTATAACGTTATGTACCATTACGTTATAACGTACAACGTTCGATTGGATCACTGTATGATGTATAACGTTAAATACTATTACGTTACAACGTATAACGTTATGTACTATTACGTCAAAACGAATAACGTTATATTGGATCACTATATGATGTATAACGTTACATACTATTACGTTACATCGAATAACGTTATATTGGATCACTATATGACGTATAACGTTATACACAATTACGTTAGGACGTATAACGTTATGTATTATTACGTTACAACGAATAACGTTATGTACTATTACGTTATAACGTATAACGTTATATTGGATCACTATATGGTGCATAACGTTATATAGTATTACGTAATAACGTATAAAGTTGTGAACTATTAAGTTATAACGTATAACGGTATATTGGATCACTATATGGTGCATAACGTTATATACTATTACGTAATAACGTATAAAGTTATGATCTATTAAGTTATAGCGTATAACGTTATATTGGATCACTATATTGTGCATAACGTTATATACTATTACGTTACAACGTATAACGTTGTGTACTATTACGATATAACGTATAACGTTATATTGGGTCGCTATATGCTGCATAACGTTATATACTATTACGTAATAACGTACAAAGTTATGAACTATTAAGTTATAACGTATAACGTTATTTTGGATCACTATATGATGTATAACGGTATATACTGTTACGTTACAACGTATAACGTTATGAACTATTACGCTGCAACGTACAACGTTATGTACTATTACGTTATAACGTATAACGTTATGTACTATTAAGTTATAACGTATAACGTTCTATTGGATCACTATATTGTGCATAACATTATATACTATTACGTAATAACGTATAAAGTTATTAAATATTACGCTATAACGTATAACGTTATGTACTATTAAGTTACAACGTATAACGTTATATTGGATCACTATATAGTGCATAACGTTATATACTATTTCGTAATAACGTATAAAGTTATGAACTGTTAAGTTATAACGTATAACGTTATATTGGATCACTATATGATGTATAACTGTATATACTATTATGTTAAAACGTATAACGTTATGTATTATTACCTTACAACGAATAACGTTATGTAGTATTACGTTATAACGTATAACGATATATTGGATCACTATATGATGTACAACGTGACGTACTATTACGTTACATCGAACAACGTTATATTGGATCACTATATGTCGTATAACGTTATATACTATTACGCTACAACGTATAACGTTATGTATTATTACGTTACAACGAATAACGTTATGTAGTATTACGTTATAACGTATAACGATATATTGGATCACTATATGATGTACAACGTGACGTACTATTACGTTACATCGAACAACGTTATATTGGATCACTATATGTCGTATAACGTTATATACTATTACGCTACAACGTATAACGTTATGTATTATTACGTTACAACGAATAACGTTATGTACTATTAAGTTATAACGTATAACGTTATGTACTATTACGTTATAACGTATAACGTTTTATTGGATCACTATATGATGTATAAGGTTATATACTATTACGTTACATCGTATAACATTATGTACTCTTACGTTATAACGTATAACGTTATATTGTATCACTATATGGTGCATAACGTTATATACTATTACGTAATAGCGTATAAAGTTATGAACTATTAAGTTATAACGTATAACGTTATATTGGATCACTATATGATGTATAACGATATATGCTATTACGTTACAACGTATAACGTTATGAACTATTACGTTACAACGTAAAATGTTATGTACTATTACGTTATAACGTATAACGTTATATTGGATCACTACATGACGTATAACGTTATATACTATTACGTTACAACCTATAACGTTATGTACTATTACGTTATAACGTATAAAGATATGAAATATTAAGTTATAACGTATAACGTTATATTGAATCACTATATGATGTATAACGTTACATAGTATTACGTTACAACGAATGACGTTATGTACTCTTACTTTATAGCGTATAACGTTATATTGGATCACTATATGGTGCAGAACGATATACTATTACGTATTAACGTATAAAGTTATGAACTATTAAGTTATAACGTATAACGTTATATTGGATCACTATATGATGTATAACGATATATGCTATTACGTTACAACGTATAACGTTATGAACTATTACGTTACAACGTAAAATGTTATGTACTATTACGTTATAACGTATAACGTTATATTGGATCACTATATAGTGCATAACGTTATATACTATTTCGTAATAACGTATAAAGTTATGAACTATTAAGTTATAACGTATAACGTTATTTTGGATCACTATATGATGTATAACGGTATATACTGTTACGTTACAACGTATAACGTTATGAACTATTACGCTGCAACGTACAACGTTATGTACTATTACGTTATAACGTATAACGTTATGTACTATTAAGTTATAACGTATAACGTTCTATTGGATCTCTATATTGTGCATAACATTATATACTATTACGTAATAACGTATAAAGTTATGAAATATTACGTTATAACGTATAACGTTATGTACTATTAAGTTACAACGTATAACGTTATATTGGATCACTATATAGTGCATAACGTTATATACTATTTCGTAATAACGTATAAAGTTATGAACTGTTAAGTTATAACGTATAACGTTATATTGGATCACTATATGATGTATAACGTTATATACTATTATGTTAAAACGTATAACGTTATGTATTATTACGTTACAACGAATAACGTTATGTAGTATTACGTTATAACGTATAACGATATATTGGATCACTATATGATGTACAACGTGACGTACTATTACGTTACATCGAACAACGTTATATTGGATCACTATATGTCGTATAACGTTATATACTATTACGCTACAACGTATAACGTTATGTATTATTACGTTACAACGAATAACGTTATGTACTATTAAGTTATAACGTATAACGTTATGTACTATTACGTTATAACGTATAACGTTTTATTGGATCACTATATGATGTATAAGGTTATATACTATTACGTTACATCGTATAACATTATGTACTCTTACGTTATAACGTATAACGTTATATTGTATCACTATATGGTGCATAACGTTATATACTATTACGTAATAGCGTATAAAGTTATGAACTATTAAGTTATAACGTATAACGTTATATTGGATCACTATATGATGTATAACGATATATGCTATTACGTTACAACGTATAACGTTATGAACTATTACGTTACAACGTAAAATGTTATGTACTATTACGTTATAATGTATAACGTTATATTGGATCACTACATGACGTATAACGTTATATACTATTACGTTACAACCTATAACGTTATGTACTATTACGTTATAACGTATAAAGATATGAAATATTAAGTTATAACGTATAACGTTATATTGAATCACTATATGATGTATAACGTTACATAGTATTACGTTACAACGAATGACGTTATGTACTCTTACTTTATAGCGTATAACGTTATATTGGATCACTATATGGTGCATAACGATATACTATTACGTATTAACGTATAAAGTTATGAACTATTAAGTTATAACGTATAACGTTATATTGGATCACTATATGACGTATAACGTTATATACTATTACGTTACAACCTATAATGTTATGAATTAATACGTTACAACGAATAACGTTATGTACTATTACGTTATAACGTATATCGTTATATTGGATCACAGTATGATGTATAACGTTAAATACTATTACGTTACAACGTATAACGTTATGTACTATTAAGGTATAACGTATAACGTTATATTGGATCACTATATGATGTATAACGTTACACACTATTACATTAAATCGTATAACGTTAGATTGGATGACTATATGATGTATAATGTCATATACTATTACGTTACAACGTATAACGTTATGTACCATTACCTTATAACGTACAACGTTCGATTGGATCACTGTATGATGTATAACGTTAAATACTATTACGTTACAACGTATAACGTTATGTACTATTACGTCAAAACGAATAACGTTATATTGGATCACTATATGATGTATAACGTTACATACTATTACGTTACATCGAATAACGTTATATTGGATCACTATATGACGTATAACGTTATATACAATTACGTTAGGACGTATAACGTTATGTATTATTACGTTACAACGAATAACGTTATGTACTATTACGTTATAACGTATAACGTTATATTGGATCACTATATGGTGCATAACGTTATATAGTATTACGTAATAAAGTATAAAGTTGTGAACTATTAAGTTATAACGTATAACGGTATATTGGATCACTATATGGTGCATAACGTTATATACTATTACGTAATAACGTATAAAGTTATGATCTATTAAGTTATAGCGTATAACGTTATATTGGATCACTATATTGTGCATAACGTTATATACTATTACGTTACAACGTATAACGTTGTGTACTATTACGATATAACGTATAACGTTATATTGGGTCGCTATATGCTGCATAACGTTATATACTATTACGTAATAACGTACAAAGTTATGAACTATTAAGTTATAACGTATAACGTTATTTTGGATCACTATATGATGTATAACGGTATATACTGTTACGTTACAACGTATAACGTTATGAACTATTACGCTGCAACGTACAACGTTATGTACTATTACGTTATAACGTATAACGTTATGTACTATTAAGTTATAACGTATAACGTTCTATTGGATCACTATATTGTGCATAACATTATATACTATTACGTAATAACGTATAAAGTTATTAAATATTACGCTATAACGTATAACGTTATGTACTATTAAGTTACAACGTATAACGTTATATTGGATCACTATATAGAGCATAACGTTATATACTATTTCGTAATAACGTATAAAGATATGAACTGTTAAGTTATAACGTATAACGTTATATTGGATCACTATATGATGTATAACTGTATATACTATTATGTTAAAACGTATAACGTTATGTATTATTACGTTACAACGAATAACGTTATGTAGTATTACGTTATAACGTATAACGATATATTGGATCACTATATGATGTACAACGTGACGTACTATTACGTTACATCGAAAAACGTTATATTGGATCACTATATGTCGTATAACGTTATATACTATTACGCTACAACGTATAACGTTATGTATTATTACGTTACAACGAATAACGTTATGTAGTATTACGTTATAACGTATAACGATATATTGGATCACTATATGATGTACAACGTGACGTACTATTACGTTACATCGAACAACGTTATATTGGATCACTATATGTCGTATAACGTTATATACTATTACGCTACAACGTATAACGTTATGTATTATTACGTTACAACGAATAACGTTATGTACTATTAAGTTATAACGTATAACGTTATGTACTATTACGTGATAACGTATAACGTTTTATTGGATCACTATATGATGTATAAGGTTATATACTATTACGTTACATCGTATAACATTATGTACTCTTACGTTATAACGTATAACGTTATATTGTATCACTATATGGTGCATAACTTTATATACTATTACGTAATAGCGTATAAAGTTATGAACTATTAAGTTATAACGTATAACGTTATATTGGATCACTATATGATGTATAACGATATATGCTATTACGTTACAACGTATAACGTTATGAACTATTACGTTACAACGTAAAATGTTATGTACTATTACGTTATAACGTATAACGTTATATTGGATCACTACATGACGTATAACGTTATATACTATTACGTTACAACCTATAACGTTATGTACTATTACGTTATAACGTATAAAGATATGAAATATTAAGTTATAACGTATAACGTTATATTGAATCACTATATGATGTATAACGTTACATAGTATTACGTTACAACGAATGACGTTATGTACTCTTACTTTATAGCGTATAACGTTATATTGGATCACTATATGGTGCAGAACGATATACTATTACGTATTAACGTATAAAGTTATGAACTATTAAGTTATAACGTATAACGTTATATTGGATCACTATATGACGTATAACGTTATATACTATTACGTTACAACCTATAATGTTATGAATTAATACGTTAGAACGAATAACGTTATGTACTATTACGTTATAACGTATATCGTCATATTAGATCACTGTATAATGTATAACGTTAAATACTATTACGTTACAACGTATAACGTTATGTACTATTAAGGTATAACGTATAACGTTATATTGGATCACTATATGATGTATAACGTTACACACTATTACATTAAATCGTATAACGTTAGATTGGATGACTATATGATGTATAATGTCATATACTATTACGTTACAACGTATAACGTTATGTACCATTACGTTATAACGTACAACGTTCGATTGGATCACTGTATGATGTATAACGTTAAATACTATTACGTTACAACGTATAACGTTATGTACTATTACGTCAAAACGAATAACGTTATATTGGATCACTATATGATGTATAACGTTACATACTATTACGTTACATCGAATAACGTTATATTGGATCACTATATGACGTATAACGTTATATACAATTACGTTAGGACGTATAACGTTATGTATTATTACGTTACAACGAATAACGTTATGTACTATTACGTTATAACGTATAACGTTATATTGGATCACTATATGGTGCATAACGTTATATAGTATTACGTAATAACGTATAAAGTTGTGAACTATTAAGTTATAACGTATAACGGTATATTGGATCACTATATGGTGCATAACGTTATATACTATTACGTAATAACGTATAAAGTTATGATCTATTAAGTTATAGCGTATAACGTTATATTGGATCACTATATTGTGCATAACGTTATATACTATTACGTTACAACGTATAACGTTGTGTACTATTACGATATAACGTATAACGTTATATTGGGTCGCTATATGCTGCATAACGTTATATACTATTACGTAATAACGTACAAAGTTATGAACTATTAAGTTATAACGTATAACGTTATATTGGATCACTGTATGATGTATAACGTTACACACTATTACATTAAATCGTACAACGTTAGATTGGATCACTATATGATGTATAATGTCATATACTATTACGTTACGACGTATAACGTTATGGATTATTACGTTACAACGAATAACGTTATGTACTATTACGTTATAACGCATAACGTTATATTGGATCACTATATGATGTATAAGGTTATATACTATTACGTTACATCGTATAACATTATGTACTCTTACGGTATAACGTATAACGTTATATTGCATCACTATATGATATATAACGTTACACACTATTACGGTAATACGTATAACGTTATATTGGATCACTATATGATATATAACGTTACACACTATTACGGTATAACGTATAACGTTATATTGGATCACTATATAGTGCATAACGTTATAAACTATTTCGTAATAACGTACAAAGTTATGAACTGTTAAGTTATAACGTATAACGTTATATTGGATCACTATATGATGTATAACGATATATGCTATTACGTTACAACGTAAAACGTTATGAACTATTACGTTACAACGTAAAATGTTATGTACTATTACGTTATAACGTATAACGTTATATTGGATCACTATATAGTGCATAACGTTATATACTATTTCGTAATAACGTACAAAGTTATGAACTGTTAAGTTATAACGTATAACGTTATATTGCATCACTATATGATATATAACGTTACACACTATTACGGTAATACGTATAACGTTATATTGGATCACTATATGATATATAACGTTACACACTATTACGGTATAACGTATAACGTTATATTGGATCACTATATAGTGCATAACGTTATAAACTATTTCGTAATAACGTACAAAGTTATGAACTGTTAAGTTATAACGTATAACGTTATATTGGATCACTATATGATGTATAAGGTTATATACTATTACGTTACATCGTATAACATTATGTACTCTTACGGTATAACGTATAACGTTATATTGCATCACTATATGATATATAACGTTACACACTATTACGGTAATACGTATAACGTTATATTGGATCACTACATGACGTATAACGTTATATACTATTACGTTACAACCTATAACGTTATGTACTATTACGTTATAACGTATAAAGATATGAAATATTAAGTTATAACGTATAACGTTATATTGAATCACTATATGATGTATAACGTTACATAGTATTACGTTACAACGAATGACGTTATGTACTCTTACTTTATAGCGTATAACGTTATATTGGATCACTATATGACGTATAACGTTATATACTATTACGTTACAACGTATAACGTTATGAACTATTACGTTACAACGTAAAATGTTATGTACTATTACGTTATAACGTATAACGTTATATTGGATCACTATATAGTGCATAACGTTATATACTATTTCGTATTAACGTATAAAGTCATGAACTATTAAGTTATAACGTATAACGTTATTTTGGATCACTATATGATGTATAACGGTATATACTGTTACGTTACAACGTATAACGTTATGAACTATTACGCTGCAACGTACAACGTTATGTACTATTACGTTATAACGTATAACGTTATGTACTATTAAGTTATAACGTATAACGTTCTATTGGATCACTATATTGTGCATAACATTATATACTATTACGTAATAACGTATAAAGTTATTAAATATTACGCTATAACGTATAACGTTATGTACTATTACGTTATAACGTATAACGTTATATTGGATCACTACATGACGTATAACGTTATATACTATTACGTTACAACCTATAACGTTATGTACTATTACGTTATAACGTATAAAGATATGAAATATTAAGTTATAACGTATAACGTTATATTGAATCACTATATGATGTATAACGTTACATAGTATTACGTTACAACGAATGACGTTATGTACTCTTACTTTATAGCGTATAACGTTATATTGGATCACTATATGGTGCACAACGATATACTATTACGTATTAACGTATAAAGTTATGAACTATTAAGTTATAACGTATAACGTTATATTGGATCACTATATGACGTATAACGTTATATACTATTACGTAACAACCTATAATGTTATGTATCAATACGTTACAACGAATAACGTTATGTACTATTACGTTAAGACGTATATCGTTATATTGGATCACTGTATGATGTATAACGTTAAATACTATTACGTTACAACGTATAACGTTATGTACTATTAGGTTATAACGTATAACGTTATATTGGATCACTATATGATGTATAACGTTACACACTATTACATTAAATCGTATAACGTTAGATTGGATCACTATATGATGTATAATGTCATATACTATTTCGCTACAACGTATAACGTTATGTACTATTAAGTTATAACGTATAACGTTATGTACTATTACCTTATAACGTATAACGTTATATTGGATCACTATATGATGTATAAGGTTATATACTATTACGTTACACCGTATAACATTATGTACTCTTACGGTATAACGTATAACGTTATATTGGATCACTATATGGTGCATAACGTTATATACTATTACGTAATAACGTATAAAGTTGTGAACTATTAAGTTATAACGTATAACGTTATATTGGATCACTATATGGTGCATAACGTTATATACTATTACGTAATAACGTATAAAGTTATGAACTATTAAGTTATAGCGTATAACGTAATATTGGATCACTATATTGTGCCTAACGTTATATACTATTACGTTACAACGTATAACGTTATGTACTATTACGATATAACGAATAACGTTATATTGGATCGCTATATGCTGCATAAGGTTATATACTATTACGTAATTACGTACAAAGTTATGAACTATTAAGTTATAACGTATAACGTTATATTGGATCACTATATGGTGCATAACGTTATATACTATTTCGTAATAACGTATAAAGTTATGAACTGTTAAGTTGTAACGTATAACGTTATATTGGATCACTATATGATGTATAACGATATATGCTATTACGTTACAACGTATAACGTTATGAACTATTACGTTACAACGTAAAATGTTATGTACTATTACGTTATAACGTATAACGTTATATTGGATCACTATATAGTGCATAACGTTATATACTATTTCGTAATAACGTATAAAGTTATGAACTATTAAGTTATAACGTATAACGTTATTTTGGATCACTATATGATGTATAACGGTATATACTGTTACGTTACAACGTATAACGTTATGAACTATTACGCTGCAACGTACAACGTTATGTACTATTACGTTATAACGTATAACGTTATGTACTATTAAGTTATAACGTATAACGTTCTATTGGATCTCTATATTGTGCATAACATTATATACTATTACGTAATAACGTATAAAGTTATGAAATATTACGTTATAACGTATAACGTTATGTACTATTAAGTTACAACGTATAACGTTATATTGGATCACTATATAGTGCATAACGTTATATACTATTTCGTAATAACGTATAAAGTTATGAACTGTTAAGTTATAACGTATAACGTTATATTGGATCACTATATGATGTATAACGTTATATACTATTATGTTAAAACGTATAACGTTATGTATTATTACGTTACAACGAATAACGTTATGTAGTATTACGTTATAACGTATAACGATATATTGGATCACTATATGATGTACAACGTGACGTACTATTACGTTACATCGAACAACGTTATATTGGATCACTATATGTCGTATAACGTTATATACTATTACGCTACAACGTATAACGTTATGTATTATTACGTTACAACGAATAACGTTATGTACTATTAAGTTATAACGTATAACGTTATGTACTATTACGTTATAACGTATAACGTTTTATTGGATCACTATATGATGTATAAGGTTATATACTATTACGTTACATCGTATAACATTATGTACTCTTACGTTATAACGTATAACGTTATATTGTATCACTATATGGTGCATAACGTTATATACTATTACGTAATAGCGTATAAAGTTATGAACTATTAAGTTATAACGTATAACGTTATATTGGATCACTATATGATGTATAACGATATATGCTATTACGTTACAACGTATAACGTTATGAACTATTACGTTACAACGTAAAATGTTATGTACTATTACGTTATAACGTATAACGTTATATTGGATCACTACATGACGTATAACGTTATATACTATTACGTTACAACCTATAACGTTATGTACTATTACGTTATAACGTATAAAGATATGAAATATTAAGTTATAACGTATAACGTTATATTGAATCACTATATGATGTATAACGTTACATAGTATTACGTTACAACGAATGACGTTATGTACTCTTACTTTATAGCGTATAACGTTATATTGGATCACTATATGGTGCATAACGATATACTATTACGT
The DNA here is from genome assembly GCF_024516045.1 of Bombus affinis. NCBI lineage: Eukaryota > Metazoa > Arthropoda > Insecta > Hymenoptera > Apidae > Bombus > Bombus affinis. The sequence continues at coordinate 42,958 of NW_026108985.1, read as the reverse complement.
ATTAACGTATAAAGTTATGAACTATTAAGTTATAACGTATAACGTTATATTGGATCACTATATGACGTATAACGTTATATACTATTACGTTACAACCTATAATGTTATGAATTAATACGTTAGAACGAATAACGTTATGTACTATTACGTTATAACGTATATCGTTATATTAGATCACTGTATAATGTATAACGTTAAATACTATTACGTTACAACGTATAACGTTATGTACTATTAAGTTATAACGTATAACGTTATATTGGATCACTACATGACGTATAACGTTATATACTATTACGTTACAACCTATAACGTTATGTACTATTACGTTATAACGTATAAAGATATGAAATATTAAGTTATAACGTATAACGTTATATTGAAACACTATATGATGTATAACGTTACATAGTATTACGTTACAACGAATGACGTTATGTACTCTTACTTTATAGCGTATAACGTTATATTGGATCACTATATGGTGCATAACGATATACTATTACGTATTAACGTATAAAGTTATGAACTATTAAGTTATAACGTATAACGTTATATTGGATCACTATATGACGTATAACGTTATATACTATTACGTTACAACCTATAATGTTATGAATTAATACGTTACAAAGAATAACGTTATGTACTATTACGTTATAACGTATATCGTTATATTGGATCACTGTATGATGTATAACGTTAAATACTATTACGTTACAACGTATAACGTTATGTACTATTAAGGTATAACGTATAACGTTATATTGGATCACTATATGATGTATAACGTTACACACTATTACATTAAATCGTATAACGTTAGATTGGATGACTATATGATGTATAATGTCATATACTATTACGTTACAACGTATAACGTTATGTACCATTACGTTATAACGTACAACGTTCGATTGGATCACTGTATGATGTATAACGTTAAATACTATTACGTTACAACGTATAACGTTATGTACTATTAAGGTATAACGTATAACGTTATATTGGATCACTATATGATGTATAACGTTACATACTATTACGTTACATAGAATAACGTTATATTGGATCACTATATGACGTATAACGTTATATACAATTACGTTACGACGTATAACGTTATGTATTATTACGTTACAACGAATAACGTTATGTACTATTACGTTATAACGCATAACGTTATATTGGATCACTATATGATGTATAACGTGACATACTATTACGTTACATCGAATAACGTTATATTAGATCACTATATGCCGTATAACGTTATATACTATTACGTTACAATGTATAACGTTATGTATTATTACGATACAGCGAATAACGTTATGTACTATTAAGTTATAACGTATAACGTTATGTACTATTACCTTATAACGTATAACGTTATATTGGATCACTATATGATGTATAAGGTTATATACTATTACGTTACATCGTATAACATTATGTACTCTTACGGTATAACGTATAACGTTATATTGGATCACTATATGGTGCATAACGTTATATAGTATTACGTAATAACGTATAAAGTTGTGAACTATTAAGTTATAACGTATAACGTTATATTGGATCACTATATTGTGCATAACGTTATATACTATTACGTTACAACGTATAACGTTATGTACTATTACGATATAACGTAAAACGATATATTGGATCACTATATGATGTATAACGATATATACTGTTACGTTACAACGTATAACGTTATGAACTATTAAGTTATAACGTATAACGTTATATTCGATCACTATATGATGTATAACGATATATACTATTACGTTACAACGTATAACGTCATGAACTATTACGTTGCAACGTACAACGTTATGTACTATTACGTTATAACGTATAAAGTTATGTACTATTAAGTTATAACGTATAACGTTATATTGGATCACTGTATTGTGCATAACGTTATATACTATTTCGTAATAACGTATAAATTTATGAACTATTAAGTTATAACCTATAACGTTATAAAGGATCACTATATGGTGCATAACGCTATATACTATTACGTAATAACGTATAAAGTTATGAAATATTACGTTATAACGTATAACGTTATGTACTACTAAGTTATAACGTATAACGTTATATTGGATCACTATATTGTGCATAACGTTATATACTATTTCGTAATAACGTATAAAGTTATGAACTATTAAGTTATAACCTATAACGTTATATCGGATCACTATATGGTGCATAACGTTATATACTATTACGTTAAAACGTATAACGTTATGTATTATTACGTTACAACGAATAACGTTATGTAGTATTACGTTATAACGTATAACGATATATTGGATCACTATATGATGTACAACGTGACGTACTATTACGTTACATCGAATAACGTTATATTGGATCTCTATATGTCGTGTAACGTTATATACTATTACGCTACAACATATAACGTTATGTATTACTACGTTACAACGAATAACGTTATGTACTATTAAGTTATAACGTATTACGTTATGTACTATTCCGTTATAACGTATAACGTTATATTGGATCACTATATGATGTATAAGGTTATATACTATTACGTTACATCGTATAACATTATGTACTCTTACGGTATAACGTATAACGTTATATTGGATCACTATATGGTGCATAACGTTATATACTATTACGTAATAACGTATAAAGTTGTGAACTATTAAGTTATAACGTATAACGTTACATTGGATCGCTATATGGTGCATAACGTTATATACTATTACGTTACAACGTATAACGTTATGAACTGTTACGTTACAACGTACAACGTTATGTACTATTACGTTATAGCGTATAACGTTATATTGGATCACTATATGATGTATAACGTTACACACTATTACATTACATCGTATAACGTTAGATTGGATCACTATATGATGTATAGCGATATATGCTATTACGTTACAACGTATAACGTTATGACCTATTAAGTTACAACGTAAAATGTTATGTACTACTACGTTATAACGTATGACGTTATGAACTATTACGTTACAACGTACAACGTTATGTACTATTACGTTATAACGTATAACGTTATATTGCATCACTATATGATATATAACGTTACACACTATTGCGGTATAACGTATAACGTTATATTGGATCACTATATGATATATAACGTTACACACTATTACGGTATAACGTATAACGTTATATTGGATCACTATATGGTGGATAACGTTATATACTATTACGTAATAACGTATAAAGTTATGAACTATTAAGTTATAACGTATAACGTTATATTGGATCACTATATGATGTATAACGATGTATACTATTACGTTACAACGTATAACGTTATGAACTGTTACGTTACAACGTACAACGTTATGTACTATTACGTTATAGCGTATAACGTTATATTGGATCACTATATGATGTATAACGTTACACACTATTACATTACATCGTATAACGTTAGATTGGATCACTATATGATGTATAGCGATATATGCTATTACGTTACAACGTATAACGTTATGACCTATTAAGTTACAACGTAAAATGTTATGTACTACTACGTTATAACGTATGACGTTATATTGGATCACTATATGACGTATAACGTTATATACTATACGTTACAACGTATAACGTTATATACTATACGTTACAACGTATAACGTTATGTACTATTAAGTTATAAGGTATAACGTTATATTGGATCACTATATGATGTATAACGTTACACACTATTACATTAAATCGTATAACCTTAGATCGGATCACTATATGATGTATAATATCATATACTATTACGTTACAACGTATAACGTTATGTACCATTACGTTATAACGTACAACGTTCGATTGGATCACTATATGACGTATAACGTTATATACAATTACGTTACGACGTATAACGTTATGGATTATTGCGTTACAAGGAATAACGTTATGTACTATTACGTGATAACGTATAAAGTTATGAACTATTAAGTTATAACGTATAATGTTATATTGGATCACTATATGATGTATAACGATATATGCTATTACGTTACAACGTATAACGTTATGAACTATTACGTTACAACCTATAACGTTGTGTATTATTACGTTACAACGAATAACGTTATGTACTATTAAGTTATAACGTATAACGTTATGTACTATTACGTTATAACGTATAACGTTATATTGGATCACTATATTGTGCATAACGTTATATACTATTACGTAATAGCGTATAAAGTTATGAACTATTAAGTTATAACGTATAATGTTATATTGGATCACTATATGATGTATAACGATATATGCTATTACGTTACAACGTATAAGGTTATGAACTATTACGTTACAACGTAAAATGTTATGTACTATTACGTTATAACGTATAACGTTATATTGGATCACTACATGACGTATAACGTTATATACTATTACGTTACAACCTATAACGTTATGTACTATTACGTTATAACGTATAAAGATATGAAATATTAAGTTATAACGTATAACGTTATATTGAATCACTATATGATGTATAACGTTACATAGTATTACGTTACAACGAATGACGTTATGTACTCTTACTTTATAGCGTATAACGTTATATTGGATCACTATATGGTGCATAACGATATACTATTACGTATTAACGTATAAAGTTATGAACTATTAAGTTATAACGTATAACGTTATATTGGATCACTATATGACGTATAACGTTATATACTATTACGTTACAACCTATAATGTTATGAATTAATACCTTACAACCAATAACGTTATGTACTATTACGTTATAACGTATATCGTTATATTGGATCACTGTATGATGTATAACGTTAAATACTATTACGTTACAACGTATAACGTTATGTACTATTAAGTTATAACGTATAACGTTATATTGGATCACTATATGATGTATAACTTTACACACTATTACATTAAATCGTATAACGTTAGATTGGATGACTATATTATGTATAATGTCATATACTATTACGTTACAACGTATAACGTTATGTACCATTACGTTATAACGTACAACGTTCGATTGTATCACTGTATGATGTATAAGGTTAAATACTATTACGTTACAACGTATAACGTTATGTACTATTACGTCAAAACGAATAACGTTATATTGGATCACTATATGATGTATAACGTTACATACTATTACGTTACATAGAATAACGTTATATTAGATCACTATATGCCGTATAACGTTATATACTATTACGTTACAATGTATAACGTTATGTATTATTACGATACAGCGAATAACGTTATGTACTATTAAGTTATAACGTATAACGTTATGTACTATTACCTTATAACGTATAACGTTATATTGGATCACTATATGATGTATAAGGTTATATACTATTACGTTACATCGTATAACATTATGTACTCTTACGGTATAACGTATAACGTTATATTGGATCACTATATGGTGCATAACGTTATATAGTATTACGTAATAACGTATAAAGTTGTGAACTATTAAGTTATAACGTATAACGTTATATTGGATCACTATATTGTGCATAACGTTATATACTATTACGTTACAACGTATAACGTTATGTACTATTACGATATAACGTAAAACGATATATTGGATCACTATATGATGTATAACGATATATACTGTTACGTTACAACGTATAACGTTATGAACTATTAAGTTATAACGTATAACGTTATATTCGATCACTATATGATGTATAACGATATATACTATTACGTTACAACGTATAACGTCATGAACTATTACGTTGCAACGTACAACGTTATGTACTATTACGTTATAACGTATAAAGTTATGTACTATTAAGTTATAACGTATAACGTTATATTGGATCACTGTATTGTGCATAACGTTATATACTATTTCGTAATAACGTATAAATTTATGAACTATTAAGTTATAACCTATAACGTTATAAAGGATCACTATATGGTGCATAACGCTATATACTATTACGTAATAACGTATAAAGTTATGAAATATTACGTTATAACGTATAACGTTATGTACTACTAAGTTATAACGTATAACGTTATATTGGATCACTATATTGTGCATAACGTTATATACTATTTCGTAATAACGTATAAAGTTATGAACTATTAAGTTATAACCTATAACGTTATATCGGATCACTATATGGTGCATAACGTTATATACTATTACGTTAAAACGTATAACGTTATGTATTATTACGTTACAACGAATAACGTTATGTAGTATTACGTTATAACGTATAACGATATATTGGATCACTATATGATGTACAACGTGACGTACTATTACGTTACATCGAATAACGTTATATTGGATCTCTATATGTCGTGTAACGTTATATACTATTACGCTACAACATATAACGTTATGTATTATTACGTTACAACGAATAACGTTATGTACTATTAAGTTATAACGTATTACGTTATGTACTATTCCGTTATAACGTATAACGTTATATTGGATCACTATATGATGTATAAGGTTATATACTATTACGTTACATCGTATAACATTATGTACTCTTACGGTATAACGTATAACGTTATATTGGATCACTATATGGTGCATAACGTTATATACTATTACGTAATAACGTATAAAGTTGTGAACTATTAAGTTATAACGTATAACGTTACATTGGATCGCTATATGGTGCATAACGTTATATACTATTACGTAATAACTTATAAAGTTATGAACTATTAAGTTATAGCGTATAACGTTATATTGGATCACTATATGGTGCATAACGTTATATACTATTACGTTACAACGTATAACGTTATGAACTATTACGTTACAACGTACAACGTTATGTACTATTACGTTATAACGTATAACGTTATATTGCATCACTATATGATATATAACGTTACACACTATTGCGGTATAACGTATAACGTTATATTGGATCACTATATGATATATAACGTTACACACTATTACGGTATAACGTATAACGTTATATTGGATCACTATATGGTGGATAACGTTATATACTATTACGTAATAACGTATAAAGTTATGAACTATTAAGTTATAACGTATAACGTTATATTGGATCACTATATGATGTATAACGATGTATACTATTACGCTACAACGTATAACGTTATGAACTGTTACGTTACAACGTACAACGTTATGTACTATTACGTTATAGCGTATAACGTTATATTGGATCACTATATGATGTATAACGTTACACACTATTACATTACATCGTATAACGTTAGATTGGATCACTATATGATGTATAGCGATATATGCTATTACGTTACAACGTATAACGTTATGACCTATTAAGTTACAACGTAAAATGTTATGTACTACTACGTTATAACGTATGACGTTATATTGGATCACTATATGACGTATAACGTTATATACTATACGTTACAACGTATAACGTTATATACTATACGTTACAACGTATAACGTTATGTACTATTAAGTTATAAGGTATAACGTTATATTGCATCACTATATGATATATAACGTTACACACTATTGCGGTATAACGTATAACGTTATATTGGATCACTATATGATATATAACGTTACACACTATTACGGTATAACGTATAACGTTATATTGGATCACTATATGGTGGATAACGCTATATACTATTACGTAATAACGTATAAAGTTATGAAATATTACGTTATAACGTATAACGTTATGTACTACTAAGTTATAACGTATAACGTTATATTGGATCACTATATTGTGCATAACGTTATATACTATTTCGTAATAACGTATAAAGTTATGAACTATTAAGTTATAACCTATAACGTTATATCGGATCACTATATGGTGCATAACGTTATATACTATTACGTTAAAACGTATAACGTTATGTATTATTACGTTACAACGAATAACGTTATGTAGTATTACGTTATAACGTATAACGATATATTGGATCACTATATGATGTACAACGTGACGTACTATTACGTTACATCGAATAACGTTATATTGGATCTCTATATGTCGTGTAACGTTATATACTATTACGCTACAACATATAACGTTATGTATTATTACGTTACAACGAATAACGTTATGTACTATTAAGTTATAACGTATTACGTTATGTACTATTCCGTTATAACGTATAACGTTATATTGGATCACTATATGATGTATAAGGTTATATACTATTACGTTACATCGTATAACATTATGTACTCTTACGGTATAACGTATAACGTTATATTGGATCACTATATGGTGCATAACGTTATATACTATTACGTAATAACGTATAAAGTTGTGAACTATTAAGTTATAACGTATAACGTTACATTGGATCGCTATATGGTGCATAACGTTATATACTATTACGTAATAACTTATAAAGTTATGAACTATTAAGTTATAGCGTATAACGTTATATTGGATCACTATATGGTGCATAACGTTATATACTATTACGTTACAACGTATAACGTTATGAACTATTACGTTACAACGTACAACGTTATGTACTATTACGTTATAACGTATAACGTTATATTGCATCACTATATGATATATAACGTTACACACTATTGCGGTATAACGTATAACGTTATATTGGATCACTATATGATATATAACGTTACACACTATTACGGTATAACGTATAACGTTATATTGGATCACTATATGGTGGATAACGTTATATACTATTACGTAATAACGTATAAAGTTATGAACTATTAAGTTATAACGTATAACGTTATATTGGATCACTATATGATGTATAACGATGTATACTATTACGCTACAACGTATAACGTTATGAACTGTTACGTTACAACGTACAACGTTATGTACTATTACGTTATAGCGTATAACGTTATATTGGATCACTATATGATGTATAACGTTACACACTATTACATTACATCGTATAACGTTAGATTGGATCACTATATGATGTATAGCGATATATGCTATTACGTTACAACGTATAACGTTATGACCTATTAAGTTACAACGTAAAATGTTATGTACTACTACGTTATAACGTATGACGTTATATTGGATCACTATATGACGTATAACGTTATATACTATACGTTACAACGTATAACGTTATATACTATACGTTACAACGTATAACGTTATGTACTATTAAGTTATAAGGTATAACGTTATATTGGATCACTATATGATGTATAACGTTACACACTATTACATTAAATCGTATAACCTTAGATCGGATCACTATATGATGTATAATATCATATACTATTACGTTACAACGTATAACGTTATGTACCATTACGTTATAACGTACAACGTTCGATTGGATCACTATATGACGTATAACGTTATATACAATTACGTTACGACGTATAACGTTATGGATTATTGCGTTACAAGGAATAACGTTATGTACTATTACGTGATAACGTATAACGTTATATTTGATCACTATATGATGTATAACGTGACATACTATTACGTTACATCGAATAACGTTATATTGGATCACTATATGACGTATAACGTTATATACAATTACGTTACGACCTATAACGTTATGTATTATTACATTACAACGAATAACGTTATGTACTATTAAGTTATAACGTATAACGTTATGTACTCTTACGTTATAACGTATAACGTTATATTGGATCACTATATTGTGCATAACGTTATATACTATTACGTAATAACGTATAAAGTTGTGAACTATTAAGTTATAACGTATAACGTTATATTGGATCACTATATGATCTTTAACGATATATACTATTACGTTACAACGTATAACGTTATGAACTATTACGTTACAACGTACAACGTTATGTACTGTTACGTTATAACGAATAACGTTATGTACTATTAAGTTGTAACGTATAACGTTATATTGGATCACTATATGATCTATAACGATATATACTATTACGTTACAACGTATAACGTTATGAACTATTACGTTACAACGTACAGCGTTATGTACTATTACGATATAACGTATAACGTCATGTACTATTAAGTTATAACGTATAACGTTATATTGTATCACTATATTGTGCATAACGTTATATACTATTACGTTACAACGTATAACGTTATGTACTATTACGATATAACGTATAACGTTATATTGGATCGCTACATGCTGCATAACGTTATATACTATTACGTATTAACATACAAAGTTATGAACTATTAAGTTATAACGTATAACGTTATATTGGATCACTATATGGTGCATAACGTTATATACTATTACGTAATAGCGTATAAAGTTATGAACTATTAAGTTATAACGTATAACGTTATATTGGATCACTATATGATGTATAACGTTACACACTATTACATTACATCGTATAACGTTAGATTGGATCACTATATGAAGTATAACGATATATGCTATTACGTTACAACGTATAACGTTATGGACTATTAAGTTACAACGTAAAATGTTATGTACCATTACGTTATAACGTACAACGTTCGATTGGATCACTATATGACGTATAACGTTATATACAATTACGTTACGACGTATAACGTTATGGATTATTACGTTACAAGGAATAACGCTATGTACTATTACGTGATAACGTATAACGTTATATTGGATCACTATATGATGTATAACGTGACATACTATTACGTTACATCGAATAACGTTATATTGGATCACTATATGACGTATAACGTTATATACAATTACGTTACGACCTATAACGTTATGTATTATTACATTACAACGAATAACGTTATGTACTATTAAGTTATAACGTATAACGTTATGTACTCTTACGTTATAACGTATAACGTTATAATGGATCACTATTTTGTGCATAACGTTATATACTATTACGTAATAACGTATAAAGTTGTGAACTATTAAGTTATAACGTATAACGGTATGTTGGATCACTATATGATCTATAACGATATATACTATTACGTTACAACGAATAACGTTATGTATTATTACGTTACAACTTATAACAATATGAACCATTTCGTAATAAGGTATGACGGTATGTACTATTACGTTATAACGTATAACGTTAGATTGCATCACTGTATGATGTATAGCGTTATGTATCATTACGATACAACGATTGACGTTATGTACTATTACGTTATAACGTACAACGTTGTATTGGATCACTATATGATGTATAACGTGACATACTATTACGTTACAACGTATAATGTTATGTATTATTACATTACAACGAATAACGTTATGAACTATTACGTTACACCGTACAACGTTATGTACTATTACGTTATAACGTATAACGTTATATTGGATCACTATATGATATATAACGTGACATACTATTACGTTACATCGAATAACGTTATGTTGGATCACTATATGACGTATAACGTTATATACAATTACGTTACGACGTACAATGTTATGTATTATTACATTACAACGAATAACGTTATGAGGTATTACGTTACAACGTACACCTTTATGTACTATTACGTTATAACGTATAACGTTATATTGGATCACTATATGATATATAACGTTACACACTATTACGGTATAACGTATAACGTTATATTGGATCACTATATGGTGTATAACGTTATATACTATTACGTAATAACGCTTAAAGTTATGAACTATTAAGTTATAACGTATAACGTTATATTGGATCACTATATGATGTATAACGATATATACTATTACGTTACATCATATAACGTTATGAACTATTACATTACAACGTACAACGTTATGTACTATTACGTTATAACGTATAACGTTATATTGGATCACTATATGATGTATAACGTTACACACTATTACATTACATCGTATAACGTTATATTGGATCACTATATGATGTATAACGATATATACTATTACGTTACAACGTATAACGTTATGAACTATTACGTTACAACGTACAACGTTATGTACTATTACGTTATAACGTATAACGTTATATTGGATCACTATATGATATATAACGTGACATACTATTACGTTACATCGAATAACGTTATGTTGTATCACTATATGACGTATAACGTTATATACAATTACGTTACGACGTATAATGTTATGTATTATTACATTACAACGAATAACGTTATGAGCTATTACGTTACAACGTACAACGTTATGTACTATTACGTTATAACGTATAACGTTATATTGGATCACTATATGATATATAACGTTACACACTATTACGGTATAACGTATAACGTTAGAACGGATCACTATATGATGTATAATGTCATATACTATTACGTTACAACGTATAACGTTATGTACCATTACGTTATAACGTACAACGTTCGATTGGGTCACTATATGACGTATAACGTTATATACAATTACGTTACGACGTATAACGTTATGTATTATTACGTTACAAGGAATAACGTTATGTACTATTACGTGATAACGTATAACGATATATTGGATCACTATATGATGTATAACGTGACATACTATTACCTTACATCGAATAACGTTATATTGGATCACTATATGACGTATAACGTTATATACAATTACGTTACGACGTATAATGTTATGTATTATTGCATTACAACGAATAACGTTATGTACTATTAAGTTATAACCTATAACGTTATGTACTATTACGTTATAACGTATAACGTTATATTGAATAACTATATGATGTATAACTTTACATACTATTACGTTACAACGTATAACGTTATGTATTATTACGTTACAACGAATAACGCTATGTACTATTACGTTATAACGTATAACGTTATATTGGATCACTAAAAGGTGCATAACGTTATATACTATTACGTTACAACGTATCACGCAATGAACTATTTCGTAACAACGTCTAACGTTATGTACTATTACTTTATAACGTGTAACGTTATATTGGATCTCTATATGATGTATAACGTTACACACTATTACGGTATAACGTATAACGTTATATTAGATCACTATATGGTGTATAACGTTATATACTATTACGTAATAACGTATAAAGTTATGAACTATTACGTTACAACGTATAACGTTATGTACCATTACGTTATAACGTACAACGTTCGATTGGATCACTATATGACGTATAACGTTATATACAATTACGTTACGACGTATAACGTTATGGATTATTGCGTTACAAGGAATAACGTTATGTACTATTACGTGATAACGTATAACGTTATATTTGATCACTATATGATGTATAACGTGACATACTATTACGTTACATCGAATAACGTTATATTGGATCACTATATGACGTATAACGTTATATACAATTACGTTACGACCTATAACGTTATGTATTATTACATTACAACGAATAACGTTATGTACTATTAAGTTATAACGTATAACGTTATGTACTCTTACGTTATAACGTATAACGTTATATTGGATCACTATATTGTGCATAACGTTATATACTATTACGTAATAACGTATAAAGTTGTGAACTATTAAGTTATAACGTATAACGTTATATTGGATCACTATATGATCTTTAACGATATATACTATTACGTTACAACGTATAACGTTATGAACTATTACGTTACAACGTACAACGTTATGTACTGTTACGTTATAACGAATAACGTTATGTACTATTAAGTTGTAACGTATAACGTTATATTGGATCACTATATGATCTATAACGATATATACTATTACGTTACAACGTATAACGTTATGAACTATTACGTTACAACGTACAGCGTTATGTACTATTACGATATAACGTATAACGTCATGTACTACTAAGTTATAACGTATAACGTTATATTGTATCACTATATTGTGCATAACGTTATATACTATTACGTTACAACGTATAACGTTATGTACTATTACGATATAACGTATAACGTTATATTGGATCGCTACATGCTGCATAACGTTATATACTATTACGTATTAACATACAAAGTTATGAACTATTAAGTTATAACGTATAACGTTATATTGGATCACTATATGGTGCATAACGTTATATACTATTACGTAATAGCGTATAAAGTTATGAACTATTAAGTTATAACGTATAACGTTATATTGGATCACTATATGATGTATAACGTTACACACTATTACATTACATCGTATAACGTTAGATTGGATCACTATATGAAGTATAACGATATATGCTATTACGTTACAACGTATAACGTTATGGACTATTAAGTTACAACGTAAAATGTTATGTACCATTACGTTATAACGTACAACGTTCGATTGGATCACTATATGACGTATAACGTTATATACAATTACGTTACGACGTATAACGTTATGGATTATTACGTTACAAGGAATAACGCTATGTACTATTACGTGATAACGTATAACGTTATATTGGATCACTATATGATGTATAACGTGACATACTATTACGTTACATCGAATAACGTTATATTGGATCACTATATGACGTATAACGTTATATACAATTACGTTACGACCTATAACGTTATGTATTATTACATTACAACGAATAACGTTATGTACTATTAAGTTATAACGTATAACGTTATGTACTCTTACGTTATAACGTATAACGTTATAATGGATCACTATTTTGTGCATAACGTTATATACTATTACGTAATAACGTATAAAGTTGTGAACTATTAAGTTATAACGTATAACGGTATGTTGGATCACTATATGATCTATAACGATATATACTATTACGTTACAACGAATAACGTTATGTATTATTACGTTACAACTTATAACAATATGAACCATTTCGTAATAAGGTATGACGGTATGTACTATTACGTTATAATGTATAACGTTAGATTGCATCACTGTATGATGTATAGCGTTATGTATCATTACGATACAACGATTGACGTTATGTACTATTACGTTATAACGTACAACGTTGTATTGGATCACTATCTGATGTATAACGTGACATACTATTACGTTACAACGTATAATGTTATGTATTATTACATTACAACGAATAACGTTATGAACTATTACGTTACACCGTACAACGTTATGTACTATTACGTTATAACGTATAACGTTATATTGGATCACTATATGATATATAACGTGACATACTATTACGTTACATCGAATAACGTTATGTTGGATCACTATATGACGTATAACGTTATATACAATTACGTTACGACGTACAATGTTATGTATTATTACATTACAACGAATAACGTTATGAGGTATTACGTTACAACGTACACCTTTATGTACTATTACGTTATAACGTATAACGTTATATTGGATCACTATATGATATATAACGTTACACACTATTACGGTATAACGTATAACGTTATATTGGATCACTATATGGTGTATAACGTTATATACTATTACGTAATAACGCTTAAAGTTATGAACTATTAAGTTATAACGTATAACGTTATATTGGATCACTATATGATGTATAACGATATATACTATTACGTTACATCATATAACGTTATGAACTATTACATTACAACGTACAACGTTATGTACTATTACGTTATAACGTATAACGTTATATTGGATCACTATATGATGTATAACGTTACACACTATTACATTACATCGTATAACGTTAGATTGGATCACTATATGATGTATAACGATATATGCTATTACGTTACAACGTATAACGTTATGAACTATTACGTTACACCGTACAACGTTATGTACTATTACGTTATAACGTATAACGTTATATTGGATCACTATATGATATATAACGTGACATACTATTACGTTACAAGGAATAACGTTATGTACTATTACGTGATAACGTATAACGATATATTGGATCACTATATGATGTATAACGTGACATACTATTACCTTACATCGAATAACGTTATATTGGATCACTATATGACGTATAACGTTATATACAATTACGTTACGACGTATAATGTTATGTATTATTGCATTACAACGAATAACGTTATGTACTATTAAGTTATAACCTATAACGTTATGTACTATTACGTCATAACGTATAACGTTATATTGAATAACTATATGATGTATAACTTTACATACTATTACGTTACAACGTATAACGTTATGTATTATTACGTTACAACGAATAACGCTATGTACTATTACGTTATAACGTATAACGTTATATTGGATCACTAAAAGGTGCATAACGTTATATACTATTACGTTACAACGTATCACGCAATGAACTATTTCGTAACAACGTCTAACGTTATGTACTATTACTTTATAACGTGTAACGTTATATTGGATCTCTATATGATGTATAACGTTACACACTATTACGGTATAACGTATAACGTTATATTAGATCACTATATGGTGTATAACGTTATATACTATTACGTAATAACGTATAAAGTTATGAACTATTACGTTATAACGTATAACGTTATATTGGATCACTATATGATGTATAACGATATATACTATTACGTTACAACGTATAACGTTATGAACTATTACGTTACAACGTACAACGTAATGTACTATTACGTTATAACATAACACGTTATGTACTATTAAGTTATAACGTACAACGTTATGTACTATTACGTTATAACGTATAACGTTATATTGGATCACTATATGATGTATAACGTTACACACTATTACATTACATCGTATAACGTTAGATTGGATCACTATATGATGTATTATGTCATATACTATTACGTTACAACGTATAACGTTATGAACTATTACGTTACAACGTACAACGTTATGTACTATTACGTTATAACGTATAACGTTTTATTGGATCACTATATGATGTACAACGTGACGTACTATTACGTTACATCGAATAACGTTATATTGGATCACTATATGTCGTATAACGTTACACACTAGTACATTACATCGTATAACGTTTTATTGGATCACTATATGATGTATAACGATATATACTATTACGTTATAACGTATAACGTTATGAACTATTACGTTACAACGTACAACGTAATGTACTATTACGTTATAACATAACACGTTATGTACTATTAAGTACAACGTTATAAGTAGAACGTTAAGTACAACGTATAACGTTATATTGGATCCCTGTATTGTGCATAACGTTATGAGCTATTACGTTACAACGTATAACGTTATGAACTATTACGTTACAACGTACAGCGTTATGTACTATTACGTTATAACGTATAACGTCATGTACTATTAAGTTATAACGCATAACGTTATATTGTATCACTATATTGTGCATAACGTTATATACTATTACGTTACAACGTATAACATTATGTACTATTACGATATAACGTATAACGTTATATTGGATCGCTACATGCTGCATAACGATATATACTATTACGTATTAACGTACAAAGTTATGAACAATTAAGTTATAACGTATAACGTTATATTGGATCACTATATGGTGCATAACGTTATATACTATTACGTAATAACGTATAAAGTTATGAAATATTACGTTATAACGTATAACGTTATTTACTATTAAGTTATAACGTATAACGTTGTATTGGATCACTATATTGTGCATAACGTTATATACTATTACGTAATAACGTATAAAGTTATGAACTATTAAGTTATAACGTATAACGTTATATTGGATCACTATATGATGTATAACGTGACATACTATCACATTACATCGAATAACGATATATTGGATCACTGTATGTCGTACAACGTTATATACTATTACGTTACAACGTATAACGTTGTGTATTATTCCGTTACAACGAATAACGTTATGTACTATTAAGTTATAACGTATAACGTTATGAACTATTAAGTTATAACGTATAACGTTATATTGGATCACTATATGATGTATAACGTGACATACTATCACATTACATCGAATAACGTTATATTGGATCACTGTATGATGTATAACGTTAAATACTATTACGTCACATCGTATAACGTTATGTACTATTAAGTTATAACGTATAACGTTATATTGGATCACTATATGATGTATAACGTTACACACTATTACATTAAATCGTAAGACGTTAGATTGGATGACTACATGATGTATAATGTCATATACTATTACGTTACAACGTATAACGTTATGTACCATTACGTTATAACGTACAACGTTCGATTGGATCACTGTATGATGTATAACGTTAAATACTATTACGTTACAACGTATAACGTTATGTACTATTACGTCAAAACGAATAACGTTATATTGGATCACTATATGATGTATAACGTTACATACTATTACGTTACATCGAATAACGTTATATTGGATCACTATATGACGTATAACGTTATATACAATTACGTTACGACGTATAACGTTATGTATTATTACGTTACAACGAATAACGTTATGTACTATTACGTTATAACGCATAACGTTATATTGGATCGCTACATGCTGCGTAACGTTATATACTATTACGTATTAACGTACAAAGTTATGAACTATTATGTTATAACGTATAACGTTATATTGGATCACTATATGGTGCATAACGTTATATACTATTACGTAATAACGTATAAAGTTATGAACTATTAAGTTATAACGTATAACGTTATTTTGGATCACTATATGATGAATAACGATATATACTGTTTCGTTACAACGTATAACGTTATGAACTATTACGCTGCAACGTATAACGTTATGTACTATTACGTTATAACGTATAACGTTATGTACTATTACGTTATAACGTATAACGTTATGTACTATTAAGTTATAACGTATAACGTTCTATTGGATCACTATATTGTGCATAACGTTATATACTATTACGTAATAACGTATAAAGTTATGAAATATTACGTTATAACGTATAACGTTATGTATTATTAAGTTATTACGTATAACGTTATATTGGATCACTATATAGTGCATAACGTTATATACTATTTCGTAATAACGTATAAAGTTATGAACTGTTAAGTTATAACGTATAACGTTATATTGGATCACTATATGATGTATAACGTTATATACTATTATGTTAAAACGTATAACATTATGTATTATTACGTTACAACGAATAACGTTATGTAGTATTACGTTATAACGTATAACGTTATATTGGATCACTATATGATGTACAACGTGACGTACTATTACGTTACATCGAATAACTTTATATTGCATCACTATATGTCGTATAACGTTATATACTATTACGCTACAACGTATAACGTTATGTATTGTTACGTTACAACGTATAACGTTATGTACTATTAAGTTATAACGTATAACGTTATGTACTATTACGTTATAACGTATAACGTTATATTGGATCACTATATGATGTATAAGGTTATATACTATTACGTTACATCGTATAACATCATGTACTCTTACGTTATAACGTATAACGTTATATTGGATCACTATATGGTGCATAACGTTATATACTATTACGTAATAGCGTATAAAGTTATGAACTATTAAGTTATAACGTATAACGTTATATTGGATCACTATATGATGTATAACGATATATGCTATTACGTTACAACGTATAACGTTATGAACTATTACGTTACAACGTAAAATGTTATGTACTATTACGTTATAACGTATAACGTTATATTGGATCACTACATGACGTATAACGTTATATACTATTACGTTACAACCTATAACGTTATGTACTATTACGTTATAACGTATAAAGATATGAAATATTAAGTTATAACGTATAACGTTATATTGAATCACTATATGATGTATAACGTTACATAGTATTACGTTACAACGAATGACGTTATGTACTCTTACTTTATAGCGTATAACGTTATATTGGATCACTATATGGTGCATAACGATATACTATTACGTATTAACGTATAAAGTTATGAACTATTAAGTTATAACGTATAACGTTATATTGGATCACTATATGATGTATAACGATATATGCTATTACGTTACAACGTATAACGTTATGAACTATTACGTTACAACGTAAAATGTTATGTACTATTACGTTATAACGTATAACGTTATATTGGATCACTACATGACGTATAACGTTATATACTATTACGTTACAACCTATAACGTTATGTACTATTACGTTATAACGTATAAAGATATGAAATATTAAGTTATAACGTATAACGTTATATTGAATCACTATATGATGTATAACGTTACATAGTATTACGTTACAACGAATGACGTTATGTACTCTTATTTTATAGCGTATAACGTTATATTGGATCACTATATGGTGCATAACGATATACTATTACGTATTAACGTATAAAGTTATGAACTATTAAGTTATAACGTATAACGTTATATTGGATCACTATATGACGTATAACGTTATATACTATTACGTTACAACCTATAATGTTATGAATTAATACGTTACAACGAATAACGTTATGTACTATTACGTTATAACGTATATCGTTATATTGGATCACTGTATGATGTATAACGTTAAATACTATTACGTTACAACGTATAACGTTATGTACTATTAAGTTATAACGTATAACGTTATATTGGATCACTATATGATGTATAACGTTACACACTATTACATTAAATCGTATAACGTTAGATTGGATGACTATATGATGTATAATGTCATATACTATTACGTTACAACGTATAACGTTATGTACTATTACGTCAAAACGAATAACGTTATATTGGATCACTATATGATGTATAACGTTACATACTATTACGTTACATCGAATAACGTTATATTGGATCACTATATGACGTATAACGTTATATACAATTACGTTACGACGTATAACGTTATGTATTATTACGTTACAACGAATAACGTTATGTACTATTACGATATAACGCATAACGTTATATTGGATCACTATATGATGTATAACGTTACATACTATTACGTTACATCGAATAACGTTATATTGGATCACTATATGCCGTATAACGTTATATACTATTACGTTACAACGTATAACGTTATGTACTATTACGTCAAAACGAATAACGTTATATTGGATCACTATATGATGTATAACGTTACATACTATTACGTTACATCGAATAACGTTATATTGGATCACTATATGCCGTATAACGTTATATACTATTACGTTACAACGTATAACGTTATGAACTATTACGTTACAACGTACAACGTTATGTACTATTACGTTATAACGTATAACGTCATGTACTATTAAGTTATAACGTATAACATTATATTGTATCACTATATTGTGCATAACGTTATATACTATTTCGTAATAACGTATAAAGTTATGAACTATTAAGTTATAACGTATAACGTTATATCGGATCACTATATGGTGCATAACGTTATATACTATTACGTAATAACGTATAAAGTTATGAAATATTACGTTATAACGTATAACGTTATGTACTATTAAGTTATAACGTATAACGTTATGTACTATTAAGTTATAACGTATAACGTTATATTGGATCACTATATTGTGCATAACGTTATATACTATTTCGTAATAACGTATAAAGTTATGGACTATTAAGTTATAACGTATAACGTTATATTGGATCACTATATGATGTATAACGTTACATACTATTACGTTACATCGAATAACGTTATATTGGATCACTATATGACGTATAACGTGACGTACTATAACGTTACATCGAACAACGTTATATTGGATCACTATATGTCGTATAACGTTATATACTATTACGCTACAACGTATAACGTTATGTAGTATTACGTTACAACGAATAACGTTATGTACTATTAAGTTATAACGTATAACGTTATGTACTATTACGTTATAACGTATAACGTTATATTGGATCACTATATGATGTATAAGGTTATATACTATTACGTTACATCGTATAACATTATGTACTCTTACGTTATAACGTATAACGTTATATTGGATCACTATATGATGTATAAGGTTATATACTATTACGTTACAACGTACAACGTTATGTACTATTACGTTATAACGTATAACGTTATATTGCATCACTATATGATATATAACGTTACACACTATTACGGTATAACGTATAACGTTATGTAGTATTACGTTACAACGAATAACGTTATGTACTATTAAGTTATAACGTATAACGTTATGTACTATTACGTTATAACGTATAACGTTATATTGGATCACTATATGATGTATAAGGTTATACACTATTACGTTACATCGTATAACATTATGTACTCTTACGTTATAACGTATAACGTTATATTGGATCACTATATGATGTATAAGGTTATATACTATTACGTTACAACGTACAACGTTATGTACTATTACGTTATAACGTATAACGTTATATTGCATCACTATATGATATATAACGTTACACACTATTACGGTATAACGTATAATGTTATATTGGATCACTATATGATGTATATGGTTATATACTATTACGTTACAACGTATAACGTTATGTACTATTACGATATAACGTATAACGTTATATTGGGTCGCTATATGCTGCATAACGTTATATACTATTACGTAATTACGTACAAAGTTATGAACTATTAGGTTATAACGCATAACGTTATATTGGATCACTATATGGTGCATGACGTTATATACTATTACGTTACAACGTATAACGTTATGAACTATTACGTTACAACGTACAACGTTATGTACTATTACGTTATAACGTATAACGTTGTATTGCATCACTATATGATATATAACGTTACACACTATTACGGTATAACGTATAACGTTATATTGGATCACTATATGGTGTATAACGTTATATACTATTACGTAATAACGTATAAAGTTGTGAACTATTAAGTTATAACGTATAACGTTATATTGGATCACTATATGATCTATAACGATATATACTATTACGTTACAACGTATAACGTTATGAACTATTACGTTACAACGTACAACGTTATGTACTATTACGTTATAACGTATAACGTCATGTACTATTAAGTTATAACGTATAACATTATATTGTATCACTATATTGTGCATAACGTTATATACTATTACGCTACAACGTGTAACGTTATGTACTATTACGATATAACGTATAACGTTATATTGGATCGCTACATGCTGCGAAACGTTATATACTATTACGTATTAACGTACAAAGTTATGAACTATTATGTTATAACGTATAACGTTATATTGGATCACTATATGGTGCATAACGTTATATACTATTACGTAATAACGTATAAAGTTATGAACTATTAAGTTATAACGTATAATGTTGTTTTGGATCACTATATGATGTATAACGATATATACTGTTACGTTACAACGTATAACGTTATGAACTATTACGCTGCAACGTACAACGTTATGTACTATTACGTTATAACGTATAACGTTATGTACTATTAAGTTACAACGTATAACGTTCTATTGGATCACTATATTGTGCATAACGTTATATACTATTACGGAATAACGTATAAAGTTATGAAATATTACGTTATAACGTATAACGTTATGGACTATTAAGTTATAACGTATAACGTTATATTGGATCACTATATGATGTATAACGTTACATACTATTACGTTACATCGAATAACGTTATATTGGATCACTATATGACGTATAACGTTATATACTATTACGTTAAAACGTATAACGTTATGAATTATTACGTTACAACGAATAACGTTATGTAGTATTACGTTATAACGTATAACGATATATTGGATCACTATATGATGTACAACGTGACGTACTATAACGTTACATCGAACAACGTTATATTGGATCACTATATGTCGTATAACGTTATATACTATTACGCTACAACGTATAACGTTATGTATTATTACGTTACAACGAATAACGTTATGTACTATTAAGTTATAACGTATAACGTTATGTACTATTACGTTATAACGTATAACGTTATATTGGATCACTACATGATGTATAAGGTTATATACTACTACGTTACATCGTATAACATTATGTACTCTTACGTTATAACGTATAACGTTCTATTGGATCACTATATTGTGCATAACGTTATATACTATTACGGAATAACGTATAAAGTTATGAAATATTACGTTATAACGTATAACGTTATGGACTATTAAGTTATAACGTATAACGTTATATTGGATCACTATATGATGTATAACGTTACATACTATTACGTTACATCGAATAACGTTATATTGGATCACTATATGACGTATAACGTTATATACTATTACGTTAAAACGTATAACGTTATGAATTATTACGTTACAACGAATAACGTTATGTAGTATTACGTTATAACGTATAACGATATATTGGATCACTATATGATGTACAACGTGACGTACTATAACGTTACATCGAACAACGTTATATTGGATCACTATATGTCGTATAACGTTATATACTATTACGCTACAACGTATAACGTTATGTATTATTACGTTACAACGAATAACGTTATGTACTATTAAGTTATAACGTATAACGTTATGTACTATTACGTTATAACGTATAACGTTATATTGGATCACTACATGATGTATAAGGTTATATACTACTACGTTACATCGTATAACATTATGTACTCTTACGTTATAACGTATAACGTTATATTGGATCACTATATGATGTATAAGGTTATATACTATTACGTTACAACGTACAACGTTATGTACTATTACGTTATAACGTATAACGTTATATTGCATCACTATATGATATATAACGTTACACACTATTATGGTATAACGTATAACGTTATATTGGATCACTATATGATGTATATGGTTATATACTATTACGTTACAACGTATAACGTTATGTACTATTACGATATAACGTATAACGTTATATTGGGTCGCTATATGCTGCATAACGTTATATACTATTACGTAATTACGTACAAAGTTATGAACTATTAAGTTATAACGCATAACGTTATATTGGATCACTATATGGTGTATAACGTTATATACTATTACGTAATAACGTATAAAGTTGTGAACTATTAAGTTATAACGTATAACGTTATATTGGATCACTATATGATCTATAACGATATATACTATTACGTTACAACGTATAACGTTATGAACTATTACGTTACAAAGTACAACGTTATGTACTATTACGTTATAACATATAACGTCATGTACTATTAAGTTATAACGTATAACATTATATTGTATCACTATATTGTGCATAACGTTATATACTATTACGTTACAACGTGTAACGTTATGTACTATTACGATATAACGTATAACGTTATATTGGATCGCTACATGCTGCGAAACGTTATATACTATTACGTATTAACGTACAAAGTTATGAACTATTATGTTATAACGTATAACGTTATATTGGATCACTATATGGTGCATAACGTTATATACTATTATGTAATAACGTATAAAGTTATGAACTATTAAGTTATAACGTATAACGTTGTTTTGGATCACTATATGATGTATAACGATATATACTGTTACGTTACAACGTATAACGTTATGAACTATTACGCTGCAACGTACAACGTTATGTACTATTACGTTATAACGTATAACGTTATGTACTATTAAGTTATAACGTATAACGTTCTATTGGATCACTATATTGTGCATAACGTTATATACTATTACGTAATAACGTATAAAGTTATGAAATATTACGTTACAACGAATAACGTTATGTAGTATTACGTTATAACGTATAACGTTATATTGGATCACTATATGATGTACAACGTGACGTACTATTACGTTACATCGAATAACGTTATATTGGATCACTATATGTCGTATAACGTTATATACTATTACGCTACAACGTATAACGTTATGTATTATTACGTTACAACGAATAACGTTATGTACTATTAAGTTATAACGTATAACGTTATGTACTATTACGTTATAACGTATAACGTTATATTGGATCACTATATGATGTTTAAGGTTATATACTATTACGCTACATCGTATAACATTATGTACTCTTACGTTATAACGTATAACGTTATATTGGATCACTATATGGTGCATAACGTTATATACTATTAAGTAATAACGTATAGAGTTATGAACTATTAGGTTATAACGTATAACGTTATATTGGATCACTATATGATGTATAAGGTTATATACTATTACGTTACAACGTATAACGTTATGTACTATTACGATATAACGTATAACGTTATATTGGGTCGCTATATGCTGCATAACGTTATATACTATTACGTAATTACGTACAAAGTTATGAACTATTAAGTTATAACGCATAACGTTATATTGGATCACTATATGGTGCATAACGTTATATACTATTACGTTACAACGTATAACGTTAAGAACTATTACGTTACAACGTACAACGTTATGTACTATTACGTTATAACGTATAACGTTGTATTGCATCACTATATGATATATAACGTTACACACTATTACGGTATAACGTATAACGTTATATTGGATCACTATATGGTGTATAACGTTATATACTATTACGTAATAACGTATAAAGTTGTGAACTATTAAGTTATAACGTATAACGTTTTATTGGATCACTATATGATCTATAACGATATATACTATTACGTTACAACGTATAACGTTATGAACTATTACGTTACAACGTACAAAGTTATGTACTATTACGTTATAACGTATAACGTCATGTACTATTAAGTTATAACGTATAACATTATATTGTATCACTATATTGTGCATAACGTTATATACTATTACGTTACAACGTGTAACGTTATGTACTATTACGGTATAACGTATAACGTTATATTGGATCGCTACATGCTGCGAAACGTTATATACTATTACGTATTAACGTACAAAGTTATGAACTATTATGTTATAACGTATAACGTTATATTGGATCACTATATGGTGCATAACGTTATATACTATTACGTAATAACGTATAAAGTTATGAACTATTAAGTTATAACGTATAACGTTGTTTTGGATCACTATATGATGTATAACGATATATACTGTTACGTTACAACGTATATCGTTATGAACTATTACGCTGCAACGTACAACATTATGTACTATTACGTTATAACGTATAACGTTATGTACTATTAAGTTATAACGTATAACGTTCTATTGGATCACTATATTGTGCATAACGTTATATACTATTACGTAATAACGTATAAAGTTATGAAATATTACGTTATAACGTATAACGTTATGTACTGTTATGTTATAACGTATAACGTTATATTGGATCACTATATAGTGCATAACGTTATATACTATTTCGTAATAACGTATAAAGTTATGAACTGTTAAGTTATAACGTATAACGTTATATTGGATCACTATATGATGTATAACGTTATGTACTATTATGTTAAAACGTATAACGTTATGTATTATTAAGTTATAACGTATAACGTTATATTGGATCACTATGTGATGTATAACGTGACATACTATTACGTTACATCGAATAACGTTATAATGGATCACTATATGCCGTATAACGTTATATACTATTACGTTACAATGTATAACGTTATGTATTATTACGTTACATCGAATAACTTTATATACTATTAAGTTATAACGTATAACGTTATGTACTATTACCTTATAACGTATAACGTTATATTGGATCACTATATGATGTATAAGGTTATATACTATTACGTTACATCGTATAACATTACGTACTCTTACGGTATAACGTATAACGTTATATTGGATCACTATATGGTGCATAACGTTATATACTATTACGTAATAACGTATAAAGTTGTGAACTATTAAGTTATAACGTATAACGTTATAATGGATCACTATATGATGTATAACGATATATACTATTACGTTACAACGTATAACGTTATGAACTATTACGTTACAACGTACAACGTTAGGTACTATTACGTTATAGCGTATAACGTTATATTGGATCCCTATATGATGTATAACGTTACACACTATTACATTACATCGCATAACGTTATATTGGATCACTATATGGTGCATAACGTTATATACTATTACGTTACAACGTATAACGTTATGAACTATTACGTTACAACGTACAACGTTATGTACTATTACGTTATAACGTATAACGTTGTATTGCATCACTATATGATATATAACGTTACACACTATTACGGTATAACGTATAACGTTATATTGGATCACTATATGGTGTATAACGTTATATACTATTACGTAATAACGTATATAGTTATGAACTATTAAGTTATAACGTATAACGTTATATTGGATCACTATATGGTGTATAACGTTATATACTATTACGTATTAACATACAAAGTTATGAACTATTAAGTTATAACGTATAACGTTATATTGGATCACTATATGGTGCATAACGTTATATACTATTACGTAATAACGTATAAAGTTATGAACTATTAAGTTATATTGTATAACGTTATATTGGATCACTATATGATATATAACGTTACACACTATTACGGTATAACGTATAACGTTAGATTGGATCACTATATTGTGCATAACGTTATATACTATTACGTTACAACGTATAACGTTATGAACTATTACGTAATAACGTATAACGTTATATTGGATCACTATACGGTGCATAACGTTATATACTATTACGTAATAACGTATAATGTTATGAACTATTAAGTTATAACGTATAACGTTATATTGAATCACTATATGATGAATAACGTTACATAGTATTACGTTACATCGAATGACGTTATGTACTCTTACGTTATAACGTATAACGTCATATTGGATAACTATATGGTGCATAACGTTATATACTATTACGTAATAACGTATAAAGTTATGAACTATTAAGTTATAATGTATAACGTTATATTGGATCACTATATGATGTATAACGATATTTGCTATTGCGTTACAACGTATAACGATATGAACTATTACGTTACAACGTAAAACGTTATGTACTATTACGTTATAACGTATAACGTTATATTGGATCACTGTATGGTGCATAATGTTATATACTACTACGTAATAACGTATAAAGTTATGAACTATTAAGTTATAACGTATAACGTTATATTGGATCACTATATGACGTATATCGTTGTATACTATTACGTTACAACCTATAACGTTTTCTACAATTACGTTACAACGTACAACGTTATGTAATATTACGTTATAACGTATAACGTTATATTAGATCACTATATGGTGTATAACGTTATATACTATTACGTAATAACGTATAAAGTTATGAACTATTACGTTATAACGTATAACGTTATATTCAATCACTTTATGATGTATAACGATATATACTATTACGTTACAACGTATAACGTTATGAACTATTACGTTACAACGTACAACGTTATATTGGATCAGTATATGGTGCATAACGTTATATACTATTATGTAATAACGTATAAAGATATGAACTATTAAGTTATAACGTATAACGTTATATTGGATCACTATATGATGTATAACGATATATACTATTACGTTACAACGTATAACGTTATGAACTATTACGTTACAACGTACAACGTTATGTACTATTACGTTATAACGTATAACGTTATATTGGATCACTATATGATGTATAACGTTCCATACTATTACGTTACATCGATTAACGTTATATTGGATCACTATATGACGTATAACGGTATATACTATTACGTTACAACGTATAACGTTATGTATTATTACGTTACAACGAATAACGTTATGTACTATTACGTTACAACGTACAACGTAATGTACTATTACGTTATAACGTAAAACGTTATGTACTATTAAGATATAACGTATAACGTTATATTGGATCACTATATTGTGCATAACGTTATATACTATTACGTTACAACGTATAACGTTATGAACTATTACGATATAACGTATAACGTTATATTGGATCACTACATGATGTATAACGTTACACACCATTACATTACATCGTATAACGTTAGATTGGATCATAATATGATGTTTAACGTTATATACTATTACGTTACAACGTACAACGTTATATTGGATCAGTATATGGTGCATAACGTTATATACTATTACGTAATGACGTATAAAGTTGTGAACTACTAAGTTATAACGTATAACGTTATATTGGATCACTATATGATGTATAACGACATGTACTACTACGTTACAACGTATAACGTTACGAACTATTACGTTACAACGTACAACGTCATGTGCTATGACGTTATAACGTATAACGTTATGTACTATTAAGTTATAACGTATAACGTTATATTGGATCACTATATTGTGCAATAACGTTATATACTATTACGTTACAACGTATAACGTTATGTACTATTACGTTATAACGTATAACGTTATATGGGATCGCTACATGGTGCATAACGTTATATACTATTACGTAATAACGTATAAAGTTATGAACTATTAAGTTATAACGTATAACGTTATATTGGATCACTATATGGTTCATAACGTTATATACTATTACGTCATAACGTATAAAGTTATGAACTATTAAATTATAACGTATAACGTTATATTTGATCACTATTTGATGTATAACGTTACATACTATTACGTTACATCGAATAACGATATATTGGGTTACTATATGACGTATAACGTTATATACTATTACGTCACAACGTATTACGTTATGTATTATTATGTTACAACGAATAACGTTATGTACTATTCATTTATAACGTATAACGTTATATTGGATCACTATATGACTTATAAAGTTACACACTATTACATTACATCGTAGAATGTTAGATTGGATCACTATATGATGTATAACGTCATATACTATTACGTTACATCGAATAACGTTATATTGGATCACTATATGCCGTATAACGTCATATACTATTACGTAATAACGTATAAAGTTATAAACTATTATGTTATAACGTATAACGTTATATTGGACCACTATATGACGTATAACGTTATATACTATTACGTTACAACCTATAACGTTATGTACTATTACGTTACAACCTATAACGTTATGTACTATTACGTTATAACGTATAACGTTATATCGGATCACTATATGGTGCATAACGTTATATACTATTACGTAATAACGTATAATGTTATGAACTATTAAGTTATAACGGTATAGCGTTATATTGAATCACTATATGATGTATAACGTTACATAGTATTACGTTACATCGAATGACGTATGGACTCTTACGTTATAACGTATAACGTTATATTGGATCACTATAATGTGCATGACGTTATATACTATTACGTAATAACGTATAAAGTTATGAACTATTAAGTTACAACGTTTACCGTTATATTGGATCACTATATGACGTATAACGTTGTATACTATTACGTTACAACCTATAACGTTATGTACTATTACGTTACAACGTACAACGTTATGTACTATTACGTTATAACGTATAACGTTATATTAGATCACTATATGGTGTATAACGTTGTATACTATTACGTAATAACGTATAAAGTTATGAACTATTAAGTTATAACGAATAACGTTATATTGAATCACTATATGATTTATAACTTTACATACTATTACGTTACAAAGTATAACGTTATGTACTCATACGTTATAACGTATAACGTTATATTGGGTCACTATATGGCGTACAACGTTATATACTATTACGTTACAACGTATAACGTTATGTATGATTACGTTACAACGAATAACGCTATGTACTATTACGTTATAACGTATATCGTTATGTTGGATCACTGTATGATGTATAACGTTAAATACTATTACATTAAATCGTATAACGTTAGATTGGATCACTATATGATGTATAATGTCATATACTACTACGTTACAACGTATAACGTTATGTACCATTACGTTATAACGTATAACGTTCGATTGGATCACTGTATGATGTATAACGTTAAATACTATTACGTTAGAACGTATAACGTTATGTACTATTACGTCAAACGAATAACGTTATATTGGATCACTATATGATGTATAACGTTACATACTATTACGTTACATCGAATAACGTTATATTGGATCACTATATGGTGCATAACGTTATATACTATTACGTAATAACGTATAAAGTTATGAACTATTAAGTTATAACGTATAACGTTATATTGGAGCACTATATGATGTATAACGATATTTGCTATTACGTTACAACGTATAACGATACGAACTATTACGTTACAACGTAAAACGTTATGTACTATTACGTTATGACGTATAACGATATATACTATTACGTTTTAACGTATAACGTTATATTGGATCACTATAAGGTGCATAACGTTATATACTATTACGTAATAACGTATAATGTTATGAACTATTAAGTAATAACGTATAACGTTATATTGAATCACTATATGATGAATAACTTTACATAGAATTACGTTACATCGAATGACGTTATGTACTCTTACGTTATAACGTATAACGTCATATTGGATCACTATATGGTGCATAACGTTATATACTATTACGTAATAACGTATAAAGTTATGAACTATTAAGTTATAACGCATAACGTTATATTGGATCACTATATGATGTATAACGATATTTGCTATACGTTACAACGTATAACGATATGAACTATTACGTTACAACGGAAAACGTTATGTACCATTACGTTATAACGTATAACGTTATATTGGATCCTGTATGGTGCATAATGTTATATACTATTACGTAATAACGTATAATGTTATGAACTATTACGATATAACGTATAACGTTATATTGGATCGCTACATGCTGCATAACGTTATATACTATTACGTAATAACGTACAAAGTTATGAACTATTAAGTTATAACGTATAACGTTATGTTGAATCACTTTATGATGTATAACTTTACATACTATTACGTTACAACGTAAAACGTTATGTACTATTACGTTATAACGTATAACGTTATATTGGATCACTGTATGGTGCATAATGTTATATACTATTACGTAATAACGTACAAAGTTATGAACTATTAAGTTGTAACGAAGAACGTTATATTGAATCACTATATGATTTATAACTTTACATACTATTACGTTACAATGTATAACGTTATGTACCATTACGTTATAACGTATAACGTTCGATTGGATCACTGTATGATGTATAACGTTAAATACTATTACGTTACAACGTAAAACGTTATGTACTATTATGTTATGACGTATAACGATATATACTATTACGTTACAACGTATAACGTTATGAACTATTACGTTACAACGTACAACGGTATGTACTATTACGTTATAACGTATAACGTTATATTGGATCACTACATGATGTATAACGTTACACACTATTACATTACATCGTATAACGTTAGATTGGATCACTATATGATGTTTAACGTCATATACTATTACGTTACAACGTATAACGTAATGAAATATTTCGTAATAACGACTAACGGTATGTTCTATTACGTTATAACGTATAACGTTATATTGGATCACTATATGACGTATAACGGTATATACTATTACGTTACAACGTATAACGTTATGTATTATTACGTTACAACGAATAACGTTATGTACTATTAAGTTATGACGTATAACGATATGTACTATTACGTTATAACGTATAACCTTATATTGGATCACTATATGGTGTATAACGTTGTATACTATTACGTAATAACGTATAAAGTTATGAACTATTAAGTTATAACGAATAACGTTATATTGAATCACTATATGATTTATAACTTTACATACTATTACGTTACAATGTATAACGTTATGTACTCATACGTTATAACGTATAACGTTATATTGGATCACTATATGGCGTACAACGTTATATACTATTACGTTACAACGTATAACGTTATGTATTATTACGTTACAACGAATAACGCTATGTACTATTACGTTATAACGTATATCGTTATGTTGGATCACTGTATGATGTATAACGTTAAATACTATTACATTAAATCGTATAACGTTAGATTGGATCACTATATGATGTATAATGTCATATACTATTACGTTACAACGTATAACGTTATGTACCATTACGTTATAACGTATAACGTTCGATTGGATCACTGTATGATGTATAACGTTAAATACTATTACGTTACAACGTAAAACGTTATGTACTATTACGTTATGACGTATAACGATATATACTATTACGTTTTAACGTATAACGTTATATTGGATCGCTACATGCTGCGCAACGTTATATACTATTACGTATTAACGTACAAAGTTATGAACTATTATGTTGTGACGTATAACGTTATATTGGATCACTATATGGTGCATAACGTTATATACTATTACGTAATAACGTATAAAGTTATGAACTATTAAGTTATAACGTATAACGTTATTTTGGATCACTATATGATGTATAACGATATATACTGTTACGTTACAACGTATAACGTTATGAACTATTACGCTGCAACGTACAACGTTATGTACTATTACGTTATAACGTATAACGTTATGTACTATTAAGTTATAACGTATAACGTTCTATTGGATCACTATATTGTGCATAACGTTATATACTATTACGTAATAACGTATAAAGTTATGAAATATTACGTTATAACGTATAACGTTATATTGGATCACTATATGATGTATAACGTTACATACTATTACGTTACATCGAATAACGTTATATTGGATCACTATATGACGTATAACGTGACGTACTATAACGTTACATCGAACAACGTTATATTGGATCACTATATGTCGTATAACGTTATATACTATTACACTACAACGTATAACGTTATGTAGTATTACGTTACAACGAATAACGTTATGTACTATTAAGTTATAACGTATAACGTTATGTACTATTACGTTATAACGTATAACGTTATATTGGATCACTATATGATGTATAAGGTTATATACTATTACGTTACATCGTATAACATTATGTACTCTTACGTTATAACGTATAACGTTATATTGGATCACTATATGATGTATAAGGTTATATACTATTACGTTACAACGTACAACGTTATGTACTATTACGTTATAACGTATAACGTTATATTTCATCACTATATGATATATAACGTTACACACTATTACGGTATAACGTATAACGTTATGTAGTATTACGTTACAACGAATAACGTTATGTACTATTAAGTTATAACGTATAACGTTATGTACTATTACGTTATAACGTATAACGTTATATTGGATCACTATATGATGTATAAGGTTATACACTATTACGTTACATCGTATAACATTATGTACTCTTACGTTATAACGTATAACGTTATATTGGATCACTATATGATGTATAAGGTTATATACTATTACGTTACAACGTACAACGTTATGTACTATTACGTTATAACGTATAACGTTATATTGCATCACTATATGATATATAACGTTACACACTATTACGGTATAACGTATAATGTTATATTGGATCACTATATGATGTATATGGTTATATACTATTACGTTACAACGTATAACGTTATGTACTATTACGATATAACGTATAACGTTATATTGGGTCGCTATATGCTGCATAACGTTATATACTATTACGTAATTACGTACAAAGTTATGAACTATTAAGTTATAACGCATAACGTTATATTGGATCACTATATGGTGCATAACGTTATATACTATTACGTTACAACGTATAACGTTATGAACTATTACGTTACAACGTACAACGTTATGTACTATTACGTTATAACGTATAACGTTGTATTGCATCACTATATGATATATAACGTTACACACTATTACGGTATAACGTATAACGTTATATTGGATCACTATATGGTGTATAACGTTATATACTATTACGTAATAACGTATAAAGTTGTGAACTATTAAGTTATAACGTATAACGTTATATTGGATCACTATATGATCTATAACGATATATACTATTACGTTACAACGTATAACGTTATGAACTATTACGTTACAACGTACAACGTTATGTACTATTACGTTATAACGTATAACGTCATGTACTATTAAGTTATAACGTATAACATTATATTGTATCACTATATTGTGCATAACGTTATATACTATTACGCTACAACGTGTAACGTTATGTACTATTACGATATAACGTATAACGTTATATTGGATCGCTACATGCTGCGAAACGTTATATACTATTACGTATTAACGTACAAAGTTATGAACTATTATGTTATAACGTATAACGTTATATTGGATCACTATATGGTGCATAACGTTATATACTATTACGTAATAACGTATAAAGTTATGAACTATTAAGTTATAACGTATAATGTTGTTTTGGATCACTATATGATGTATAACGATATATACTGTTACGTTACAACGTATAACGTTATGAACTATTACGCTGCAACGTACAACGTTATGTACTATTACGTTATAACGTATAACGTTATGTACTATTAAGTTACAACGTATAACGTTCTATTGGATCACTATATTGTGCATAACGTTATATACTATTACGGAATAACGTATAAAGTTATGAAATATTACGTTATAACGTATAACGTTAGGGACTATTAAGTTATAACGTATAACGTTATATTGGATCACTATATGATGTATAACGTTACATACTATTACGTTACATCGAATAACGTTATATTGGATCACTATATGACGTATAACGTTATATACTATTACGTTAAAACGTATAACGTTATGAATTATTACGTTACAACGAATAACGTTATGTAGTATTACGTTATAACGTATAACGATATATTGGATCACTATATGATGTACAACGTGACGTACTATAACGTTACATCGAACAACGTTATATTGGATCACTATATGTCGTATAACGTTATATACTATTACGCTACAACGTATAACGTTATGTATTATTACGTTACAACGAATAACGTTATGTACTATTAAGTTATAACGTATAACGTTATGTACTATTACGTTATAACGTATAACGTTATATTGGATCACTACATGATGTATAAGGTTATATACTACTACGTTACATCGTATAACATTATGTACTCTTACGTTATAACGTATAACGTTATATTGGATCACTATATGATGTATAAGGTTATATACTATTACGTTACAACGTACAACGTTATGTACTATTACGTTATAACGTATAACGTTATATTGCATCACTATATGATATATAACGTTACACACTATTATGGTATAACGTATAACGTTATATTGGATCACTATATGATGTATATGGTTATATACTATTACGTTACAACGTATAACGTTATGTACTATTACGATATAACGTATAACGTTATATTGGGTCGCTATATGCTGCATAACGTTATATACTATTACGTAATTACGTACAAAGTTATGAACTATTAAGTTATAACGCATAACGTTATATTGGATCACTATATGGTGTATAACGTTATATACTATTACGTAATAACGTATAAAGTTGTGAACTATTAAGTTATAACGTATAACGTTATATTGGATCACTATATGATCTATAACGATATATACTATTACGTTACAACGTATAACGTTATGAACTATTACGTTACAAAGTACAACGTTATGTACTATTACGTTATAACATATAACGTCATGTACTATTAAGTTATAACGTATAACATTATATTGTATCACTATATTGTGCATAACGTTATATACTATTACGTTACAACGTGTAACGTTATGTACTATTACGATATAACGTATAACGTTATATTGGATCGCTACATGCTGCGAAACGTTATATACTATTACGTATTAACGTACAAAGTTATGAACTATTATGTTATAACGTATAACGTTATATTGGATCACTATATGGTGCATAACGTTATATACTATTATGTAATAACGTATAAAGTTATGAACTATTAAGTTATAACGTATAACGTTGTTTTGGATCACTATATGATGTATAACGATATATACTGTTACGTTACAACGTATAACGTTATGAACTATTACGCTGCAACGTACAACGTTATGTACTATTACGTTATAACGTATAGCGTTATGTACTATTAAGTTATAACGTATAACGTTCTATTGGATCACTATATTGTGCATAACGTTATATACTATTACGTAATAACGTATAAAGTTATGAAATATTACGTTACAACGAATAACGTTATGTAGTATTACGTTATAACGTATAACGTTATATTGGATCACTATATGATGTACAACGTGACGTACTATTACGTTACATCGAATAACGTTATATTGGATCACTATATGTCGTATAACGTTATATACTATTACGCTACAACGTATAACGTTATGTATTATTACTTTACAACGAATAACGTTATGTACTATTAAGTTATAACGTATAACGTTTTGTACTATTACGTTATAACGTATAACGTTATATTGGATCACTATATGATGTTTAAGGTTATATACTATTACGCTACATCGTATAACATTATGTACTCTTACGTTATAACGTATAACGTTATATTGGATCACTATATGGTGCATAACGTTATATACTATTAAGTAATAACGTATAGAGTTATGAACTATTAGGTTATAACGTATAACGTTATATTGGATCACTATATGATGTATAAGGTTATATACTATTACGTTACAACGTATAACGTTATGTACTATTACGATATAACGTATAACGTTATATTGGGTCGCTATATGCTGCATAACGTTATATACTATTACGTAATTACGTACAAAGTTATGAACTATTAAGTTATAACGCATAACGTTATATTGGATCACTATATGGTGCATAACGTTATATACTATTACGTTACAACGTATAACGTTATGAACTATTACGTTACAACGTACAACGTTATGTACTATTACGTTATAACGTATAACGTTGTATTGCATCACTATATGATATATAACGTTACACACTATTACGGTATAACGTATAACGTTATATTGGATCACTATATGGTGTATAACGTTATATACTATTACGTAATAACGTATAAAGTTGTGAACTATTAAGTTATAACGTATATCGTTTTATTGGATCACTATATGATCTATAACGATATATACTATTACGTTACAACGTATAACGTTATGAACTATTACGTTACAACGTACAAAGTTATGTACTATTACGTTATAACGTATAACGTCATGTACTATTAAGTTATAACGTATAACATTATATTGTATCACTATATTGTGCATAACGTTATATACTATTACGTTACAACGTGTAACGTTATGTACTATTACGGTATAACGTATAACGTTATATTGGATCGCTACATGCTGCGAAACGTTATATACTATTACGTATTAACGTACAAAGTTATGAACTATTATGTTATAACGTATAACGTTATATTGGATCACTATATGGTGCATAACGTTATATACTATTACGTAATAACGTATAAAGTTATGAACTATTAAGTTATAACGTATAACGTTGTTTTGGATCACTATATGATGTATAACGATATATACTGTTACGTTACAACGTATATCGTTATGAACTATTACGCTGCAACGTACAACGTTATGTACTATTACGTTATAACGTATAACGTTATGTACTATTAAGTTATAACGTATAACGTTCTATTGGATCACTATATTGTGCATAACGTTATATACTATTACGTAATAACGTATAAAGTTATGAAATATTACGTTATAACGTATAACGTTATGTACTGTTAAGTTATAACGTATAACGTTGTATTGGATCACTATATAGTGCATAACGTTATATACTATTTCGTAATAACGTATAAAGTTATGAACTGTTAAGTTATAACGTATAACGTTATATTGGATCACTATATGATGTATAACGTTATGTACTATTATGTTAAAACGTATAACGTTATGTATTATTAAGTTATAACGTATAACGTTATATTGGATCACTATGTGATGTATAACGTGACATACTATTACGTTACATCGAATAACGTTATAATGGATCACTATATGCCGTATAACGTTATATACTATTACGTTACAATGTATAACGTTATGTATTATTACGTTACATCGAATAACTTTATATACTATTAAGTTATAACGTATAACGTTATGTACTATTACCTTATAACGTATAACGTTATATTGGATCACTATATGATGTATAAGGTTATATACTATTACGTTACATCGTATAACATTACGTACTCTTACGGTATAACGTATAACGTTATATTGGATCACTATATGGTGCATAACGTTATATACTATTACGTAATAACGTATAAAGTTGTGAACTATTAAGTTATAACGTATAACGTTATAATGGATCACTATATGATGTATAACGATATATACTATTACGTTACAACGTATAACGTTATGAACTATTACGTTACAACGTACAACGTTAGGTACTATTACGTTATAGCGTATAACGTTATATTGGATCCCTATATGATGTATAACGTTACACACTATTACATTACATCGCATAACGTTATATTGGATCACTATATGGTGCATAACGTTATATACTATTACGTTACAACGTATAACGTTATGAACTAT
Organism: Bombus affinis; assembly: GCF_024516045.1. NCBI lineage: Eukaryota > Metazoa > Arthropoda > Insecta > Hymenoptera > Apidae > Bombus > Bombus affinis. Next base: position 2,424 of record NW_026108985.1, on the reverse strand, counting down.
TACGTTACAACGTACAACGTTATGTACTATTACGTTATAACGTATAACGTTGTATTGCATCACTATATGATATATAACGTTACACACTATTACGGTATAACGTATAACGTTATATTGGATCACTATATGGTGTATAACGTTATATACTATTACGTAATAACGTATAAAGTTATGAACTATTAAGTTATAACGTATAACGTTATAATGGATCACTATATGATGTATAACGATATATACTATTACGTTACAACGTATAACGTTATGAACTATTACGTTACAACGTACAACGTTAGGTACTATTACGTTATAGCGTATAACGTTATATTGGATCACTATATGATGTATAACGACACACTATTACATTACATCGTATAACGTTAGATTGGATCACTATATGATGTATAACGTCATATACTATTACGTTACAACGTATAATGTAATGAACTATTTCGTAATAACGTCTAACGGTATGTACTATTACTTTATAACGTATAACGTTATATTAGATGACTATATGGTGTACAACGTTATGTACTATTACGTAATAACGTATAAAGTTATGAACTATTAAGTTATAACGTATAATGTTATGAACTATTAAGTTATAACGTATAACGTTATATTGGATCACTATATGACGTATAACGTTATATACTATTACGTTACAACGTATAACGTTATGTACTATTAAGTTATAACGTATAACGTTATATTGGATCACTATATGATGTATAACGTGACATACTATTACGTTACATCGAATAACGTTATAATGGATCACTATATGCCGTATAACGTTATATACTATTACGTTACAATGTATAACGTTATGTATTATTACGATATAACGTGTAACGTTATATTGGATCGCTACATGCTGCATAACGTTATATACTATTACGTATTAACATACAAAGTTATGAACTATTAAGTTATAACGTATAACGTTATATTGGATCACTATATGGTGCATAACGTTATATACTATTACGTAATAACGTATAAAGTTATGAACTATTAAGTTATATTGTATAACGTTATATTGGATCACTATATGATATATAACGTTACACACTATTACGGTATAACGTATAACGTTAGATTGGATCACTATATTGTGCATAACGTTATATACTATTACGTTACAACGTATAACGTTATGAACTATTACGTTATAACGTATAACGTTATATTGGATCACTATACGGTGCATAACGTTATATACTATTACGTAATAACGTATAATGTTATGAACTATTAAGTTATAACGTATAACGTTATATTGAATCACTATATGATGAATAACGTTACATAGTATTACGTTACATCGAATGACGTTATGTACTCTTACGTTATAACGTATAACGTCATATTGGATCACTATATGGTGCATAACGTTATATACTATTACGTAATAACGTATAAAGTTATGAACTATTAAGTTATAATGTATAACGTTATATTGGATCACTATATGATGTATAACGATATTTGCTATTGCGTTACAACGTATAACGATATGAACTATTACGTTACAACGTAAAACGTTATGTACTATTACGTTATAACGTATAACGTTATATTGGATCACTGTATGGTGCATAATGTTATATACTACTACATAATAACGTATAAAGTTATGAACTATTAAGTTATAACGTATAACGTTATATTGGATCACTATATGACGTATATCGTTGTATACTATTACGTTACAACCTATAACGTTTTCTACAATTACGTTACAACGTACAACGTTATGTAATATTACGTTATAACGTATAACGTTATATTAGATCACTATATGGTGTATAACGTTATATACTATTACGTAATAACGTATAAAGTTATGAACTATTACGTTATAACGTATAACGTTATATTCAATCACTTTATGATGTATAACGATATATACTATTACGTTACAACGTATAACGTTATGAACTATTACGTTACAACGTACAACGTTATATTGGATCAGTATATGGTGCATAACGTTATATACTATTACGTAATAACGTATAAAGATATGAACTATTAAGTTATAACGTATAACGTTATATTGGATCACTATATGATGTATAACGATATATACTATTACGTTACAACGTATAACGTTATGAACTATTACGTTACAACGTACAACGTTATGTACTATTACGTTATAACGTATAACGTTATATTGGATCACTATATGATGTATAACGTTCCATACTATTACGTTACATCGATTAACGTTATATTGGATCACTATATGACGTATAACGGTATATACTATTACGTTACAACGTATAACGTTATGTATTATTACGTTACAACGAATAACGTTATGTACTATTACGTTACAACGTACAACGTAATGTACTATTACGTTATAACGTAAAACGTTATGTACTATTAAGATATAACGTATAACGTTATATT